>NW_008708401.1:2140502-2143201 GCF_000327385.1 Lottia gigantea
AAACATACATAATAAGGTGATTTGAACAATGTTTTAAAAGATTAATATCTCTTGTATCGTCACTGAAACCTTTCATCGTGAACTATGCTTTAAAGGGAGCACGCTACCGCTCTACTAAAACACCTGTGCACAAATATATCAGTTTTGTCGTTCACATCTGGTACATCATCACTTGTTATTGTATTACATCCGCTTTACAATTGCTTGTTTGTAGATATTAAACTGTTCTGTTAAACTTTCAATATGACTGTCCTACGGTAAGTTCTTTCTATTCTACATTAATTCATTTAGTTATTTAAACAATTTAACTTTGTTGTGTGCTTCTGAATTACTGAATAGGTGTTGCTTGAGAAGTATTGATATTCTGTTATGAAGGGGGTATATGGTTGATCTTCAGACTTTCTTCCCAAATGCTTTAACGCCACTCTACTGGCTCCTGAACTAATAATCGTCTGTGATTTTATCCCTGAGAGTCCCTATATGACCCCAGTGTTTCAGGTCAAATCCCCGAGATAAATGAAGTGTTTGTTTGCAAAACTGAACGCCAAATTTGAGTTTTTAGATATTACTTATTTTCGATTATGCAAAATTCATTTTGTGATATTTTACAAGAATGTTCTGAAATTTTAATTTTGAAATTGATTTATGGCGAATATGTTTGAAAATGTTTGCTTAATCTGAATATTAATAAACTATAAAACGAAAATAGGGATTTGTCATGGTCAAATTAGACACATTGTAATGTTTCTTGACTCGTCTTATGAAATTTACTAGGCCATCATGATCTTTTGCAGGTAAGCCCCACTAGCTAAAAAATCAACTCTGTAGGCGGTCGCCATAAGCTTGGTATAATATTGTTAGGTATTCCAGAACCATAAAAGCACCATAAAAACTGTTATCTAAAAATTTACCACGTGTGGCGAATAGACACTCTTATTTTAGATTTTTTTTTTCACAAAAAACATGGCTGAGCAGCTTAAAGAACATTACGATAGATAGGTCTAATGACTATTTTCTTTAATTTCTATACATTTTTCCGAATAAAACAGTTTATTATACCAGTTTCACGCTTAGCTTATTTTAAACAGTGTATAGGCCTGATGGCTGTGTCTGATCTGAGACCTATCAATGACTTAAAACATTTTGAGAGAAACGGATTTTGCGGTGCAAATATATTCCCTTTATTTGCATTTCCCAAATTCCATAGAAATATGTATTGATGTTGGATAAAGCGTAATCTAAAGACAAAATACGAAAACTGAAAACAGAACACGAAGTTGAGAAATGACATCATCACGATGGTAGTGATGAAACTGATGTTATTTTGCAGTTTTGGAAACATTCTTCATTGCACACTTACTGGTGATGTTATACTGACATAAATATTGAATAATAAATCTCTATAAACACTTTCTCTACTCACATGTTATAGCCCTATAAATATTAGTCAGCATGTTTTTTTTTACTATTTAGGCCCTTATTCAACAGAGATAACACCGTATGACATGACATAACCTGTGGATGTGATGTATACAGTTCTTTAGTTGTTACCTTATGTTACCTGTTCCAATCATCTCCTCATTATATATTTCATTGTTGATTGTTATTTTGTTAATAGTTTTTATTTACATTCTATATTTATGAATTCAGCTGATGAGTTTGAAAAAAAAACCGTTGTGGTTTTTTATTTCCTTCCACACGATATCTATATTGCAGAATCAACATAACTTGTTAGCTGTTAATGATAAATGCTATCTGAAATCGAGATGGTAATTCAGCAAGTTAACCATAGATTCAGATACAGGATAAAACCCAAACTTGCCTAATGTTAACCAAAGTTAATCCTAATCCAAAGTTAAAAGGCCTTTATCAAATCTATTCATGACCGGCTGAAATATTCAGTTTGATCTGTGACGGCGATAATGCATTTAGCAAGTGGTCGTATCCGGTGGTTTATCTGTCCTATATCAGTACGATTATCGATATACATAATTTTGCGAAAAAAAATGACGTTATGGATATGGACCATTTTCCAAAAATATTATTTCAAACTATTTTTAACTTAAAACTAATTGAATGAGATTTAGAATTTTTTTCTCAGCAAATGTACCTTGTCACTAACATAAAACTGGAGCAGATATCGGTGACAAATAATTGCCTTTTACTCAAAACGTAAAATTTGTATAATAAAGACCATTTTGCAAATAAACTCTGCAATTTTTTCAATCTTATTAGCCTCTCCAGTCCAGGGTACTAACTGAAGAGGACCTTGCATAGGTATCTGCTTCAAGACTTAAAATAGGTGTGAGTCTCTCAGGTCTTAAGTTCGGTTGAAAAGATTCGAACATGTACAGTATTTTTCCTTTCAGACATTTGATAGTGTGCTCAGTAGTTTTGTGGCATACCCGCTCTGTTTGTGGTATAACATCGTCCCTTTCTAAGATACGTCAGTTAGTGTTGGCTGAAGAAGCTATTATACCTATTGTCAAAGGCTATTGTGATAAAGCAGAACAACAAGTCTTAACTTTGAAGAGGTCAGAAAGAAAGAAATTAATCACAATTTTATAATAACAACTTAGGCTCTCAGAAATCCTCTTTTCTAGCTGATCCTTGGTAAAACCTTTGAGCATTGATCTACCCCGGATTATCCGTACACATTTACAACTATGACATATCAAAGCCTCGAGATTCTACACCCC
>NW_008708401.1:2164435-2207491 GCF_000327385.1 Lottia gigantea
AGGGGAAAGACAAGCAGGAAAACACTGAAAAAACGAACTAAACAAGTTACTCATCCCATAAGCCACCAATTCTTGATTATTATTCAACTCATAGTTATTCAATTTCGCCATTAGTTTAGCCATTGAAATAGTCAGTGCAAAAATCAATATGGCTACCACAAAACTGTCCTTAGCTACTCGAGGAGTGGACTCAAAATTTGGAAGTATAGGTGGTGGCATTCCAGTTGGTATATCTCCAACAATTGCCACTCCATAAACATCTTTGAAGTTTGAAACATAGGAAATAATTGTTGATAATACAACAACAATTAAATCTATTGGAATTGGAATTTTCAAACGTGCCTTGTATTTTTCATTGACAAATATTTTCACGGTTAGCAAAATAACAATACTGACTATAGAAATGATCAAATCTGCAATATTTGTCTTTTTGATATTGGAGAATATTTCAATAAAGGTTTTAATGATTTTGCCTGTTCCAGAATAAGCTTTCACCTCAATATTTAACATTTTGCCAATTTCACTTGTTGTGATGTGTATAGCCGATACTGTCGTAAAGCCACCAATGAATGAAACTGCTAAATAGTTGGTCAGGAATCCTAGCCTTAGTAGACCTATCAGTAACAATATAGCTCCGGCGAAAAATGTTAACATCATGGAAATACCGACTTTGTATTGTAAGATTTCCTCGTCAGAAATAACAGTGTGGTTATTCAAATCAACCCACAATTTGGCTTCTCGTTCAACGACACTAGCTGTTAACACGGCCAGTACAGCATTAGTCCCAAGAGATACATGGGGAGAAGTTCCAAATACCAAATACAGCAGTACTGGATAAAATGTTGAATATATTCCATGAATTGGTTTTAGTGAACCTAACAGTCCAAACCCTAAACCTTGAGGAAGGTGCACGAAAGCTACTGAAATACCAGCAAGAAAATCATTTAGAGCAGCACGTCGGTTATAGGTTCTTATTGCGTGTAATATTGGTATAAATGAGAAGATGGAACTCAAAACACACATTGGAGAACATTTGAATTTCCAGCAACTCTGTTCGGGTCTTCTCTGGGGAAATTCATCTTCAATGTCGTTTTGTGTGTAAATATTTCTGTTTATGCTGATCGCGTAACTGGGAATTATAGGCGACTGATCCATCTTTCATATAGGTTTAAACACCGTCTGGAATAAAACACAAAATATTTATTGGCTAAAAGCAATTATGTTGGGAAAGAATTGGGGCTAACGTCTTTGGATTTAAGCAGAGTATGGCGAAATGTACTCCAATTGCAGATGATCTGGCTCGTGGTTTTAGATTGAGATTGATCCGGAGACGAAAGGGAAAGACTTCAGAATAATGCACCGCTTCTTATCTATTTTATACTTTGAAACTGAAAGGTGAAAAACCCATCAACACAACGTTGGTTTAGCTTCGGGCAGGACTTATATCTGCATTGCAATTTCAGGCTAAAGAATCAAATGACTCCCACATAAACTGTACAACTAGGACCCATGTAAAATAAAGAGTGTTATTATTATTATTATTATTTTATATTATTATTATTATTATTATTTACTAGAGCATTATCTTTATTACGGAAAAGGGACGAGAGATATTGGATACAGGTGTGGGCTGATATCATCAAGTGATTCTTATTGGCAGTAGAATGTCGTGTGATTGATTGCTATAAATAGCTGCCTGGGGATAAATCTCGTTAGATTAGGCCTACAATGGAGACGGAACACAAAATAATTACGAAACCAAATTGTAATCTTATTATAATCAGATTGGAAGTAAGCGACCAATATATAGGTCTATCCAGATGTCTACTTACCTTTATCCATGTTCGTACACAATCTATCGTCATTACCCTTTTTTCTTGAAAAAACGTAGTTTAGATTACAGAGCGTATAGTCATACTAGTATATCATCTCCCGATCTTTAAACTGTTTGGTATGAGTTCACAGCTGAGCAAATTTACATTGGCTTTGGTAAAAATACAGATCTTCTTCAAAAAATTTACGAAAAAATGTGAAGCTTTCGTACGTTTCTTGGCAGCGTCATTTATTAAAAGACGTCATCGGCCTTGACGCATTACGTCAAGCAAACTTCGTGCAATTTGGGCTATTTGGCGATAAAATATTTTGTTGACGCAATTTTCCGTTAAAAAGTGTCACAGATGGTGCAGCAGAAACCGAGCAGTGTGAGCACCCAATATTTTCTATGGAGAATGTGTTAAATTAATTCTTTAGCAGCCACGATATTTTCACAGATTAAGATAAAAATGATACTATGTCTATATCCAAACGTACGTAAAGGTACGCTAGCGCTATATCTATCACATTATCACGATAGACTAATGGATGGCAGTCATTATTTACCAATACTACTTCCATATTGTTACGTGATCATGCTATTTGGTAGCTTCAACATCAGTGGAAACAAGTGTCAGAGTTATCCCTCAAGGCTCTAGAGCTGGGGACTATATTCAGGTCGCAATATAACTATCACTTGCTTGACAAATCACAGCTGTAAAATGTTCGTTAACACGTTCATACTTCAATTCCAGAAATGGACGAAATTTTACCACCAGGTTTTTCAACCAGGTTTCCTTTTACCAGTAATGAAAATAGGTTGAAGCCTACTGGTGTTATATCCCCCATTGCATACAATTTTTTTTTCACAAGTTTTGATTAGCCCAATAAATGTAGAAGAAAAGTAAGACATAAAACCCAATTTAATTTCATAATTATGAAAGAATATTTTTAAATATTAAAGTATATGCACTGATTTATTTACGATATTAGTCTTTTATTCAAAAAGCAAAAAAAGAGTGTGCTATTTTAGAAAAGTTGTAATCAAATGAAGTTCATAAAATGAGAATTCCCTCCCTCCATTGACATAAATAACACTTTGTTTTTCATTTCATTGTCGTAGCTTTGCTTTGCTTTGGACCAACCCTTTTGTTTTGTTTAATGAAAGTCGATATAAGAGTTAAAATACACCAGAAAACAGTTTCCACGAATTCCACGATAGACAAGATGCTAGCTCCTAGGCAAAACCCCATGAGACCACCAATAATGCTAACTGTGTCTGAGATGGACATATTTGGTTCGTGGTAAATATGCTCGACCATTGAGTCTTTAAAGGATATAGTTACTTTTAACAGATTGTTTCTGGCATGTTCAAGGCTTTGTGTAATATTTGCAGCTATTAATTTGTCCACGGCACGAATACTAGGAAATGTCCCTGATGATAAATCAGTTATATATTTCGTCTCAGAGCATGGGCGAGGACAAACACAGGAATCTGTGATGTTGTTAGAATTAGACGAGTCCAAATAAAACTGCCGAGTGATAGGCAACACACAGTCTTGTCTTTGGAAAGGTGTACAATAGGGCACATCTGTTGTGTTGTGAACTATATACTCCGTAACACATGAACACATGTTTACAACATATTTCGTCAAGCATTCCAGTAAACAACCTTTATATGTGTAACGACGAAAATATTTCAGACTTCCTATTTTTTCCAAATTCTGCTCGCAGTCCATAGCATTGTAAGATTTGTAAGGGTAAGGAAGATAAGAATATTTTCTCGTCGATAAAAGTATCTTGTAGGAATTGCCTGGGGATAGGACAGCTCTAGGGGTGTGGACATCTAATGGTTCGTCCGGTGAGTGGATGAGGACTGACATGGAGGCTTCAGCTTCATAGAATGCATAATTATCTTGGTTGACTAAATTGTAGAATTTGACACCATCGTTTATTCTGAGTACTATTGGTTCTGGGTTGTCTTCAAACCAATGGGCATTCAGAGTCAAACAACTTTCTAGATGGTCTCGATACGAAGTCTTGAAATATTTTGCAGTTTCCAAATGGTTTTGTTGTAGAAAAGCAAAACTAACGATGTCTTCAGGACTAAATGATATTGCATCCAGATCAGACAAATTTAACTGTGTGTGGTTCCAATTGCTGTTCATAAACTCTTGATCGTGATTTCTGAAATCAAACGTTTTCTCTAGATATTGGTATAAAATACCCGAATCGTTCACTTTTCTTTTATCAAAACTATGAGAATTACAGAAACTTATGGCAGGAAAAACCATTTCCGATACAAAACTCAGACTTGTTTTCGTTTCATGATCATAAGATATAAAGGCATCCAAATTTGTGTATAGATTAAATATCAGAAATGTAAGCGATGAACCAACCGACAGAAACCAGAAAATTCGTGTACCAACATTTTTATGACTCTTGTCAACCAAATACTGTAATCCATGAATAGAGGTTTCATTAAGGAAATTTCTCCATATATCTTTCACGTTAGCCCTAACTTCTCCGGGCATTTTTTTAACAAGATCTTCTTTGCTTCATAAACTATGTTACTCTGGTCGTTATTACCTGATCCAAACCTACAACTGATGGTTACTCGAAATAGATACAGTAAAACATAATTAGGCCTATATTGGATTTCTAAACGTTTCCTAGGAAACGTTGCAACATAATCGTGATCATTTTCTGACCACTTTACTTTATTTAAACATTTCCGATTCGTGTACATAGATCTTAAAGGGAGGGACACAAAAGTATGACCCAGCTATGGATAAATCGATAAAGATCAATGCCAAGAGGTTTGACCACGGACCAGTTGGTAGAAAGGATCCTCGTGAAGATAAGTTGTTATCCTTATAAAAAAAAATGATTCTTTCTATGAAAACCCACAACCCTGTTTTCAAACTTTTGTCCTCCAATCCTTTACAATTTTACACAGTATCTAAAATCAAAGAATCAATCTGGCAAAAAAATAAGTAATAAGTCTTATAGTAGCCAACATAGAGACCACGACCTCAATCGAAAACATATAATGTTATATAATATTGGTTCTTTTAAATATCATACTGGAAATCAATTTATTCATACGAAAATAACTTTGGTTCCGTGGATCTTCTCTAACAGTTGGTGATTGGCCAAACCATTGGCATTGATCCGTTCTAAATGATTTAGTTATTACAGTTGGCTCGACTTAGAAAATATCTGCTTTCTAAGGTAGCTTTCATAACCATCGGTCATAGATATTTCATAAGTGACCCTTTTAAAAATGTGTGAATTGTTTGTAGACTACGATCGATACAATGTAATGTCTAATTTCAAAGGGCTACAGTTTTCTAATTTCATGTCTCTTGCGGTGGAATGTAGTTAAGGCCGGTTTTTATGTTTATTCTATGCTTACCCACACCCAAATTAATATTTCTGTAATAAAAATGAAACAATCCGATGAGTGTAAAACTACAAAAAATCGCCATTGACTAGATTATGTTCAACGTGCACCCTATTTTTTATTATGAAAAGTGATAAAGCTAGTTGAGTTATAAATGCTGGTTAGGCCTAAACAGAGCCGATTTGGGAGACTATTTCTTTTATTTGTTATTACTTAGAAAAGTATACAATTAATGTTAAATCATAACAGTAGTTAGAAGTGATATACGATGGCTCTGTGCCTAAATAGACTTTGTCTGTATACAGAAAATACATTATATATGTACATTATTCCTGTGTAATAACTACTTTGTTAATATATTATACAAATATAAGGCCATTGGATCTCTTTACACCAAATATCAAAGGTATATTGAAAGGTATCGTTAATCATTTCCAGAAAATATACGATACAATTGTTGAATTTAACGATAGTCATGTATGTGACAAGTCCAATATTGTAAATCTATCGTCCCGAGTCTCTACTGACGATCTGAGTCAAATAGATCATTGATGTTTCAATTGATCGTTTTTGTGGTCAAACTGATCATCATTGTTGGTCTAGGTGATCTTCATAGTGGGACTAACTTTATCATCATTTCGAGCAAATTGATTATTATTGTTTGTCAAATTGATTATTATTGTTTGTCAAATTGATTATTATTGTTTGTCAAATTGATCATTATTGTTAGTCAAATGATTAACATTTGAGGCAAGTAAATCATTCATTGTGCGCCAAATGCGTTATTGTGGTCAAGTTGAGCAGCACTTCGAGTCAAATTGATCGTTATATTGATTCACCATTGCTAGTTAAATTTATCAATACTATGAGTCTAAAGGGTCATTAGTGTTAGTTAAATTTATGATCATTTGAGACCAATTGATCATCATTGATCTTGATTTTGAATCAAACTGGTTGAGGGATTGATGGAACGACTTGAATCAAATTGTTCATAAGTGTTTGTCATGTTCGTTGCTCTGGCTTTGAGTCAAAAGATTATCGATGATAAGCAAATTGATGCATTTCTTTCCAAAAGTTTCAAATGCTTTCAAATAAAAAATTCATTACAATATATTTCATTAAAATCAGGAGTAATTTGGCAAACCGTTTCTTAATTATTCTTCTTTTGAATATTACAAAATGACTAATACATGAATACATCATCTTTAACATACAAAAAATGCTTTCAACTTATAAATAACTGGATTTAAACATTGTCCGAAATTTGTTGACAACTGCTTAGCCACTGATATAATTTTAAACATTTGTGAAATTTGTTTAAAGGAATTTCCATAACCCTTAAAGAAAGCTTTGCATTCAAATTGAACAGAGTTCACTTGAACGTTGAAACTGAAATGTACAGCTTGAAATAAAAAAAAAATCGCAAATCTTGATTCTTCTCTTGATAACAAGAACAATCAGACGCAAGCTACATCATCAGAAAGATACATTATCAGCAAGTTAAATCATTAGCAAGCTACATCATCAGCAAGTTAAATCATCAGCATGTACAATATCAGCACGCTACATTATCAGCAAGTTTCAGACTAGATTGAATAATCCAGAAATAGTCAATAGAACACATACAAACATGCATCGCCTTATTCACAGGTCGTTTTACATGCATAATATTATAAAGAATACCATGTATTCTGCATACATTAGTCAAAGATATGAAATATTACAGCACTGAGATAATTGGGACTAACAATAGACAATTGAGCCAAATTTCTAAGGTTGTAGCCAAGATTGGACCCAGTTTCTCAAAATATCGTGGATTAACCTACGAGCATAAACGTTGTGAATTAATGATTTGGAAATGTATAAAAAACGTTTTTCTTCATTTAACACGCAAGTTTATCGTACAAATTTTTGAGAAACGGAATCCTGGCCCTCTATTTTACACCGTAATTATGGGGATAATAACTTTATTAACCATGAACGTTTGGTTTCGATGTGTCTCCAATGTATATCGGGATACAAAAGAGTTGTCAGAATTCCATCTTAACGTTGAAAAAACTAAAAATATTGAATAAAAGTAGATATTTTCTTGTTAAAATGGCACTCGTATCAATTTCAGGACTAGAATATTGTTCTACTCACGGTAAGTAACAAACAGTGAAGGTTGAATGGTAAAATGACTAAATAGTAATTAGTATGAAATGTAAATAATGATAATTAGTGTATTTAGACTGTCGTCTGTATTAGTATCGGATTAATAGTATTTGTATTTTAAGTGAATATATACAACAGATCTTATTATGAGAAAATAAATTCATGTGATAATTCTACTTGATGTCAAATTTCTTTTTAAATTTTATGTTCAAACAAATTTTTGTTTGATTACTACACAATTAAGATTAAGGAAAGTTCCAAACTTCGTGATCATCATTCCAAATGGTGCTACCCTTCAAAAGACAAAACGGTAAAGATGTGGTAAAAAAATTTGCATTTTGAAGAATAAATAGTCTAATAAGAAGATTAGTAAGTAAGTGACAAAGTGAAAGCCTTTCAAAATCAAATAATATTCGATTGTGATCAAGGAAAACTGAAAATAACTGTGAATGATATTTTTCATACTGACTTTAGACAGGAAATGTATGAAAAGAAAAAGTTTGCATTAGTTGTAATTGACAAGCAAATAGTGCCATTCTTGACATTAAAGGAAAACAGTCATCTACTGGTGACTAAATTTAAGCTCTATCAGCCACTAGCACAAGTAACATAGTAGAAAATTTAAGCTTTATCACTGGTAGCACCAATAGCTACAATATGATAAATACTACTACTTGTGTGGTTTGGAAAGAAAGTTGTAAGCATGTATAAATATATTAAATTAAATAGAATAATGGAAGCATCAGAATGAATATCAGTAAACTCTAAATAATGGTGTAAGATGAAAAACCTCAAAATGAATATAAACAAATGAAATAACAGTATGAAAAGTTCAGTATGGTTTTGACTGTAACAGCATACAGTATGGGTTAACAAAAAAAAATAACTTAATAAATATCTTGTTATATCAATTCTTTTTAATGATATACAGTATGTAAACAGTCCTGTAGCTGCGGGCCTGATGTAAAATCAGAATCTTAATAAGTTCACATAAAAAAAAATTGAAAACAACTTAAATGCAAACTCATCCTATAAAGGATTGAAGTTGTCTTAATATTTAGTTTACAATCACATTATATATAACTCATCATCTGCCCTTGAATTTTAGTTTAAATTACAACCAGACTTCAGTTTTTAATTCTAAAAAGTGCCCTAGACATACAAGTATCAAACATATGAAAAAAAATAATGATTTAAATGACACAAAATATACAACCAAAATCAAACCCTGATTATATGGCCACACTAGATAAGCACTATGACTTTGAAAGCACATTTTTTTGGTTTTAAAATAATAACATCTATTTACAAAATACAACCTCTATCTTATTGCTTAGTTTTAACTATAAGAACTTATATTAAACTAACATTAAACTTGTATTATCATCAGAATGGCTCGATGAACTTTTCTAATTTTCTATTTAAAACTTTAGAAAACCTCTTTACAATCCTCTTAAGGTCAAAAATATTATGCCTTAAATTTGGATTAAGTCTTTTGACTATGAGAATACATAAAAGAACATTGGTTTTTATCAGGCTTCAAAGTTTTTTATCTATGCAGAATTGTATGTTTTTTTATGTCTTGCCATATCCAGGGTTTTTTTTTGCCTATATCCCTGATCACTAAAATTTCTTGTACAATTTTCTGAGGACATATTCTGAGGTACACTTTAGCAATACATAATGCCCGATTATCAATTCTTAAAGAGAAACAAGTCTTACTTTTACACATAGAGAATTATAATATCTTAAAGAAAACAATTTTGATATAAAATGAGAAGACAATCATTAACTAATGACTATTTTTAACTATTTACATCGGTACAAAATATAGAAAGAGACTAAAAAACTACAAATGCCCATGATTAGAAAAATCTCAATTTAACAGCTCATCAAACCATTCACGTTTTTGACAGAACTATTCAAAATAATGAAATGACTACTCAGACTCTAATGTTAATATTCATGGAATAGAATCAACCATAAAAAAACAGAACTCTTTTTGATTTATTCTGAGAACATACTGAATGTGACAAATCCACTTTCATACGTTTGATTGGGGGCAGAAATGAAAGTTTCAAATCAAGTGTTATTTAAGTCTAATGGTTAATCAGCTGTTAAATATAAGTTGTTCCTAGCTTCAGCTAATGGCCAAAATCTCCAGTGTTTATTCTTGGTCTGGGTCTATCACCAAAGATATATCGTCCAGTGTCAGTGATACTTTCTGCTAAGGCTTTCATTCTGTCACCTAAATGATCTGGATCAGATGGAGTCAACTGAAAAACATTTAATCAAATAAAATTTGCTATCAACAATCAAAATCTGCCAAATATTTTACTTTTCAATCAAATATTTCACAACCAAACATTCAAATTGATATTAAAAAAATTCATTAAAAATGCAGTCACATTAGCTGCAATCAAATTTAAAAAACACGACCATGTAAAATAGAGAAAAGAATTAAGAAAGGACAACTCTAGACAGAGTTTCACACAGCATTCACATAAAAGCTTTCACCGTATCAGTAGCAAATTGCATTGTCATGGTTATTGGGCACTGTAGGGTTCAAAACTCTTGATGCTGGTCCTCAATCTTGTCACTTACCTCATCCTCATCATCTTCATCTTCGGTACTATGTTTTCTCTGACCCCACATACTAGGTACTGATATAGGTACTGATGATGAATACAGATTCTGTCGACTGGATCTAGATGAATGATGCGTGTCTTCATATGATTTCACTGTAATACAAGAAAATATATCAAATGTTGCCTTCAATAACAAAATATTTTCACTGTTAAAATGGTATATCAATTGTAGATTCAACCCAATAACAGGTTAAAATTTACAAAGGGACTCAATCTTGATCTCAAACAATATTAAGATCAGATCTGGAAAAAATAGACCTATCAGGAGGTCTATCAAGGACCATCTAAGACACAAAATTTAAAGTGATACAGTCACCTAATTTTTCATTTTAATAGTTCATATTTGTCGATAGATTAACCCACAAGTAATTTGTAATTTTGTCTAATGTTTCGTGTATTCGTATGTTAAATCCAATTGTTATGGAAGATTATGTCATGTCTATGATAAACGTCATCGAAATTTGAAGTTCATTGGTAAATCAGTGTGAGAGTGTAACCTGTGACAATAAAATGTAAATATTAATTATAGAACACTTACTAGGACTTATATCACCTTCCTCATCAGATTCATAAAAAGGTTCATCATTTGGTATTTGATCTAATTCATCTAACATAAACATTGCTTCTGAATCCACATCTGACTGGTGATATCTACCACTAAATGACTGAGATGTGTTTCGTATACCAGACTTCGCCTGTAAAAAATATTCATTTTAGTCAAAACTATGGATATATACTTTTATTGACCAAGGATGAGAATCAAAATTTTATGTTAATTCTAATAAATGGTATATCATTGCTATGATAAACCAACTGCAACTGGTTTATTCCCATATCGCTGATAATATAAGCTTAACATTTTCAGTTACTAATTTTTGGACAAAAAAAAAGCAATCTTATTGAATTTATCATGAGTGTACAGCAGAATAAAAGTATAGAAACTATAACATTGTTGGCTATATCTTTGAAATCATATCTGTGATAATGCAACTGAATTCAACTTACCTTATTTTTGTTTGATTTATTTTTGGCAGGACTTCTCGATTGCATATTGTGTTCGTCTGAAATGAAACACCATGGTTAGGTTACATGAATGATAGGCAGATTTTGACACTATAGTCACCATTGATCTCCAGAAAGGTTCATTTTAAGCGTATCACATCACAGATTGCTAGACAAAATAACCTCTTTTATGATCCACAGATCCTGATATGAAGTGTACTGATATGATATTGATTTTGAGGTTTTTGTGCAATAAAACTGGAGATTGTAAGTTACTGTAAGAGTCAAAATGTATACAACTTTCTATGGCATTTTCAAGTTAAGTCCTTAAGACTGACATCTCACTCTCATCATTACACTCACAATAACCAAACCTAACTTTATAAAGGGAGAGAACTCACTGTGGGAAGGGAAGTAATCCATATCTTTGTCATTCTCTTCAACTACAACAGATTCAGCAGCTTTTAAAACTAGACTTATCATCTTTCTTTTATCACCTTTAGCTTCATCTTTAAATTGTTGGAATGTTGTTCTCTGTTCCTCTTCATACCGTCTGAAAACATCAATCAAATCATTATTAATCTTTTTGACAAGTCCCTGCAATCTAAAAAAAAAGTATGTTAATGAGATATTTGCTTTCTGCAGAAATATTCTAAAAATATCTGATCACAATAACCCTTTTAGCTGCGTAGCCTGCCACAGAAATTAATGTGATGGCAAATAATAATTATAGCAAAGCTGAAATCTAAATTAAATTTTTTGAATGACTCATCATGGACTCATACAAGAGTTGTAATTGTCTTCAAAGATAACAACTTAGGTTCATGATAATCTACCAGCTGGTCCTTGGTCAAATTTCTTAGCATTCATCATTCCAAGATAATCGTATCTGTAGGCTACACATTTTAACTGAGTCAAGTGTCATAATGAATATCAAGGTCACCAGAGTTTACAAATGTCAACAGGGAATAGAACCTACCAATATTTGTTTAACGTTATCAAGCAAAAGACATGTAAAGATTCTAACAAACTCACCGAATTTTGGCTTCCATTTTCTGTTCCTCCTCTATGATATAATCATTCAACTGTCTTTGGACTTCATTTAGTTGAGTTTGAAGTGACTCAAATCCTCGTGGATCTAAAAGTAATGAATTAAATAGAGATACATGTATATCAAGCACAATGTTGTATTTAAGTACAAGTACAACAAATAGTCCATACAATACAAATATCACTTACCGTTTTGAAAACAAATATGCTTGAATCCTTTAATAATGGATGCAAAAAAATGTAAAGAAGAGAAATTTGTAAATAACAAAATAATAGAAAGAACAAAGAAAATGTATTAACAATAAATTATGAATAAAGATAATAATGATTTACAGTCCAAAATCAAAGCTAAAAAGGTCATAAAACACTTTGTTATTGCCAGGCTTCAAATCAGACTGGGTCAATTGGAATAATGATGAAAGGTTGGCAGACTTTCACTTGCTGACTGAGATTAGAACTCACACTGCAAATGATATCTTGTAAAGTTTTTTACACTCTAACCAACTGTGCTACAGTACCCTTTATAAATCTACTCACCTGGAGCATTTCCTGATAATTCTGTTGGCTTCATTAAGATGATTTTATATGGTTTAGAGAAATTTGCAGATTGTTGTAGTCGTTCTATAACCGAGCTATCAGACTGCAAAAACACATTTAAATATGGAGTTTTAAGTAAAAATAATTATTATAAGGATTTGTATTAAAATAAAATCTTGAAACGTCTCTCTTGCATTACGGTAACTGTATAAGTACATTAAAGAATAAAAGGTAAAAGAACTATACCTCAAGTTTTGTGTTGACTAAAACAATGTCTTCCTCTTCATCTAATAGATGTGTTTTAGTTTTACAACTCAGACATTCATACAATTGAAACTGATGACAAGATTGTTGATTTACTAAGAACTCATGCTCCTATAAACAAAATTTAAAAAAATAATACACAAACAATAATGGCACAAGATACGAAAAAAATGTTTACTTGATTTCTGAAAAGACTATGGTGTCTGTGTTATGTTAACTTTTTTGTGCCTGCTGGGTGCCTAGCCCATTATTTACTAGATTATGTTCAGATCAACTAGAGGGTAAAATGGGATGTGCATTATATTCACAAATATACAGTATTCATTTCACCAGCTTTTGGGTTTGTCCTAGGCCTCTAAATTTGGTTCAGGTCTTTGTTCTGCAGAATTTTCTAAAAGCTAACTTCTCACATTCTGTTTTTATGCAAGGTTTTATGAATAAAATACACAGGGAAATAACTTACTATGCATATACCAGATTTATCAAGAGTGACTTCCCCTAATGAATCGATTAATTGTTTATCACCACAATCATCAACTAAGTCTGAAATTGAAGTTTAGAAAATCATGAAAATCTTGATAGAAATATTTGGCTTATTTTTATTAAGTTTGATAGCTTTCTACCACTGTTAACTCTTGTTTCTGTTTAAAAGGCAAATAATACGCAGTGGAATGAAGCAATACACAGTGTGAAATGAAATTATTTTTGCAGTACTACATTCTATTCTTTTAATTCTAGCTTTTAAAGGTGAATCACTAGTGTATGATTGTCAATAATATGTTTCAAAAGGAACTCTCATGTTGTGAAAATTATTTTCATTAATCGTTATATTATGAGGGCAACTTAGTGGACGAAGATAGCCAACTCTAAGAAAAGGAACAAAATAACATGCAATTGTTTGACTTACCTGAGAATCGACCCTCACAAGGTTTTAAAGATTTTGCATAGACTTTAACATTAAGGCAAGGACAAACCAGAAGCATCTTTATATCTGCAATGTAAGAAACTCAGATGCAAATCTTTGTTCAACCATAGAACTCTAATTCAACCTCTCAGAATGAACAATAGAGTGTTTATTCATTAGCTGACTTAATTGGTATCATAACTATAGAACATACATCCATAAAAATACATTAATCATGCAAACATACGGTAATATGAAAAAGATGAATATATATATACCGGCAGACTTATTTGCCAAGTTTGAAAATTGAAAGAGGTAGAATTTTTTTTAAGGATATACAGTATGAAGACTAAACCTGATAACACTTACAGTTTCTCATCATAATTTAAACTAATCAATGTCAAATTTTCCTTCAGAAAAGCAATTTTGAATACCTTAATATTAATATCTGGCTGTATGAATAACAAGATATCACAACAAATTCACAATCGTACAATTCACCTTATTTTGTAGGCCTCTACACATCCACAATTAAAAAATCCAAACAGTACTTTACTATATTTGACACATATATAATGGAAATTACACATTTATAAAGTTTATCTTTTCCTGATCATATCAATATAAACAAAGCTGACATATTTTATATCATGCATTACTCTCATGACAATTTAGAGATAAGAGAATTTTATCAATTAAAAAAAAACAAACATATTTTTTAAATAAACCATGGTGTATGATAAAAGGATTCCTGCTAAGACCAACACAGCCCCCACTATTAGAATAATTTTGTGTAATTTAAGGGACAGATGAGATGACAGGGTGGTTGATTTTACTCTAGTAAGAATATATGTAAATAGTCTTCAGAAGTACCTATGAGATTTGCATAATCACATAATCCTTTCAAATATACCTCAAACTATAAATTCTATAAATATCTTTTTCATGACAGAGTCTCCAGGAAAGTCGTCTTATTGACTTTCAAACTTTTTAATCTTTGAAAAGGGATAATTCTGGACACACATGCTTTTGAAGACTCAAACTTTGACAGTAACCTGTGAACACTATTACTTATTAGCTTATACAAAAAATTCCTGTTTCTGAAAGTAAGGTAGGCCTACTTAAGTGTGTTATTTGCTATCAATGGAAGTTAATTAATACTGCAACTCACTGAAACAAAAATCAAACTGATACATTACCATTATTTACATAAATAAACAGTCCATCGTTTTTCTAGAGTTTTTTTTCTTACCAAAATATGATTCTGACTGACTTTAACACTAGTTTAAGGTTTTATAAGAGATACTCTCTTACAAAAAAAGCACTGGCCTAGGCACTAGTATTAAGCCTACTTCCTCATCGAACAAAGACAAGGCAAGAAACACTGACTTGAATCATTCACAAGGAAAATACACGGACTTACATTATTCATGAATTATCCAAATCAGGCAATAATTAACAATATTCCTCCTTTAACATTTAAAACACAATGTCAACAAACTTTGACATTCAAACACAATGTAAACAAAGATAGACACTTAGTGTTCTGTTGTAGTTTGTTTGTCTGTATTTATCTCTAAGGAACAAATAAGAGTTCTATATCTGGCTTATCTAATCTATAACTAGTAACAAAATTCCTAAACATTGTGAAATATGGCAATGAATTAACCCATTATATTGGTGCATACGAAAAAATGATTATCAGTGCAAAAAGGTTAAAACTGATCTTGTATTTAGTTCAAATTGCTTTCTCTTTAATAATTTGTTTATTTTGCTTATGCTGACAGTAGGCCTATTTTGAATAGTTTGCCTTTGGAGCTTGCTATCTTTTCATTCTGTAGGCCTACTATTGATATTATTTCATGCTTGTGCATAAATCTAGAAAGAAACATATGCATATAAGTTATGGAAATGATTCACAATTAAACTTGAAATGACCTGCTAATAAACCTGTCATCATGCTAGTTAAATTAAATAAAAGTCATCTGATGATGATGATGTAATAATTTAATTTTTCTTAGTTAACTCAGAGCCAAGTCATAAGTTATTTTTAGAAACATCTCAGCTTATTCAATCCTTTTGAAGCTTGATAGAAAAGTTTTCATGGGTTAAATCTGGTTTAACAACAAATCGAAATATGCGGTTGCATTAAAAATTCATTACTTAAAGCAATGCGGTTAATTAACAAAATATTTTTTGCCCAGAAAGTCGGTGGAGGTCTGCCGAATAAAATAGGTCAGTGTCATTGAGAAGTACATGACCGACTTTTTACGTCACGTCTTATCGATAATTGATTTTCTTGAGTCATCGAGAAAAATATACTTTAATGCAAAAGAACTTTATAAGTCAATTTTCTGATCAATGGCCCACCTCTTTGTCCAGGATGCTACATTGTAAAATCTTCTTGACCGGTATTTATTTTTAGAACTCGTTGTCCGAATTTCAGTGGAAATTTCCACCAAATCGACCGCTTTCAGAAGCTATTTTCTCGAAAAGTAATGAGCAATCAACCGCAAAAATTTGAGCGATGAAAAGATTAAACTCCGATCTACAAAATGCAAAAAATATCTTTACTTGGCATGGGGAAATAGTTATTAAAAAATTGACTTACTTGCGACAAATAACAAACAATATTTACAAACTCAGCTGGTCGCTGACAGATCATGTGATTAGCTCTAAATTTTATCTTCGTATAAAAATTCTCGACTCATTCTCTTTTGTATAATTTAAATTTTTCTTCATCTTTTACTTTATATATACGAATAATATTACAAGTATTGTTTTACTGGGTGAATGAAATAATAAAATCTAAATGTACGAAAATTATTGATCGTCTGCTTTGTAGGTGCCCGTTCGACCACAGGGACTTGTACATAATTGACTAAGACGGTAAATGAATTACCGGTATATAATATGGAGAGGGCTTCCTGCGTCTGAGGTAGAAAACGCTATTTCATTCCAGAACATTGTCATAAGAATGCCCTTAGTCACTCAAGTGCATATGAGGGTAATTCATTTTCTGTGCTATTTGGCTTGTTTGAAATTGATTGCCCTTGTCAGCATGCCAACCAACAAACGGGATCTAAGGTCTCATTTTTTTGTCGGAAAATAGCAATGAGAGTCTTTATTATAAGGGTGAGGGAACGCGAACAGTCATGGTCGCCGATTTTTGTCGCCGACTCGAATCTTGAGTAAAATCTCACGTGTGACCGCGCTTCAAACTAGTTTGACCTTTTCGCCTATTGTTTTATCGTCTACAGGACGTATTACAGGGCGTCATCATCCAATCAGATTAATTTTCCTTTCAATAGCGTGATCCGCACTTAATATGGACTCAGTATAAAACGACTGCATGGCTGTAGATTGTTTTGTCTCCTCGTGTCCGCATTCGGTCGGTGAAACTCTTGACAAGACCAAGATCACTCGTGTGCCGGCACATGGAAACGGCATGCTTAGGACAAGTAGGCTACAGAAGATCATTAGCGAAATCAATGATTCCGGAAAAACAATTTATAAACAAATATAACAACAATTATACAAACACTGTCTCTAAAAGCCTCATAAATCACATCGTCATTTGGCTCTCATAGTTCCTATCGGTAGTATTACATATTTAAACATGGCTGAGAAAGGAATTATCCAAGATGGAAATATTATTTCTACATCAAGTTTATTCAAAATTAACATCAAAATTGGGAGACTGGTTTCCTTGTATGTTCCTGCGTACTCTGAACATGAACGATGTCGGTTTCTCACTAGATTGTTTTGTTGGATGTATTTCGTGATGATAAATGTTATTATCTGGATTGTTCCTCTCCGCTTGGTTTTTATAATGAAAAGTGAACAAGAATCGTCACGGATACTACCATTACTGGCTGTTTTTACATTCCACGTTGGCGCAGGATATACTTCAACCGCTACCTACCTAACCAGCGGCAAAAGTTTAAAATTGCTTTGTAAGAGGCTTGATGGACATCAATTAAAATATGGTCCCTTTAAAAGGAATAGATGTATTCGGAAATTCCTCTTTGCTTTCACCATCATCGGCTTTGGTATCTCGTTGGCTGATGCTGGTATATACAGCTTGTTGATACCAGAGATAGTTGACCAAGACAAACAGTCAATGTATTCACCCCTAAACCTTACAGATGATACAGATGGTGAATACGCACTAACTCTGGCTTTTCTATTCTTCAACGAACTCCTCGTACTTTTACATATGTATTCAATGATGGGGATGATAATTGCTTTTACTTTTCTCTTTGTCAAAGAATTTTCCTGTTTGAATTCAAATTTAGAAAGATTAGTAGAAGACACAGTTAACATGGAGGGAGAGAAGCTGGAGAATGAGATTGAAAATCTACGTTTAGAACATGCTAGTTTGATTGACTGTATGGAGGCAGCCAACTCTGTCGTTAAACACTATCTCCTTGGTTTATTTGCCACATTTATACCCGTGTCCTGCTTTATGCTGTATGGAATGATCAGAAACGCTTTGACCAATAATGAAAGATTGTTTATCAGCTTTATAACGGCATCCAATTTGGTTACTGCTTGCCTCTTCTCCTACATCGGTGCCAAATTAAATTTGAAGGTAAAGTATTTTAATTCTTAATTTGCCATCAAAATTTGTAGGAAGGTTATAATATGTAAAATCCATAGATTCCGCTCGTCGCATGGTCACATTATTATACCGACAGTTAGATTATTGGAGGTAAATTTCCTCCAAAGAGATTTAACAGCAAAATAGAATGTACAAAGATGGTGTCATCAATTGATTTTGTTATACCGGTGCTTCGATAAAACAAACTAAATTTGTAAAATTCATTTTTAGGCTCACAAACCGTTGAACGTCTTATTAAAGATAAATCTTACCAAAATAACACAGAAAACCGAACGCTCAGTAAGTCTAGTCCTTTTCTTGTTTGTAATCCATCAGCTTGTCGATTTAAAGTGATACTACGTCTTCGAATGAGCATAAAATTTAAGTTCTCGAAATAGTCAATATGAGTATATATTCGTCAGTCAGCTTACCTGGTGTCATAAAGGCCATAAAGTTACAAGAGAATCCATGTAAAATATGGAAAATTGGAAAATTCATAAAACTAAGTAATTATTAAAAAACGCTTAATCTTGATATTAAGCGTTTTTCAATAGTTAATTGCATATTTATGGATAATTACTAAGTTTTTTTAAGGATCCTTTTATGTTATTTATGACACAAGGTATATCTACTGGCTCTTATTCGCCAAGTTTAAAATTCTTAAATATTATGTTAATTCTAAGACTTAGTATCACTTTAAGCACATTGTATACTTTAGATAATTGCTGCGCTTATTTCTTCTAGAAATACATATCTTACATACGCACCAAAACTTTTAAAACGATCTGGGCAAATGTTTGTGGAATACTTAAATGCAGTATTTTTAAACCTTTGTTCTGATTCCACATGGTCAGGAAAGAAAAGTTTTCGGAAGCAGTATCAAGTGGTGATAATGTAAATGATCTCTGTTATCATTTTCAGATCTCTATGTTTGTTAACAGAGTCAATGGACCGAGTATTGGATATAACATTTGTGATCTGTTTATCCTGGATAGCACAGCTATTTTAGCAGTAAGACTTTTCTTCTTCTAATAGTCAAAAATTATAACGGTAACTAGTCAATAATTTAAAAAATTATACAAGTATATAGTCGTCTACAATTTGTTATACTAACGTCTGTGGCGACTAATCAAATGATATATATTTTTCCTAAACCAACAAATTAAAGCGACTGGCGTTATCAAGATCCACTACTGCCCCTAGTTGTATCAGCGAACCCCCAGGGGATATATAAACTAATCAGACAATAACTTGGGGCCCAATCCAGCATTATGGTTTAGTGGATAAAAACAGAAGCTTTATTCTTTAACGATTGGAGACCTACTAAATTTAATGGTACCTCAGTTAGAGACAACATTTCGAGAATTCTTTTTTTTTAAATTCAATTAACCAATGAATAGTTTTGTCTTTTACAGATGCTGGGTACTTTGGTAACTTATGCCGTGGTCATGCTGCAGTTTACAGACCAATCAAATAACCACAACCTTGTTCATCTAAATTCCACATACAACTACACCTTTTAGTACCTTTGTCGTTTGACACCCGATGTTAGTGGTGTCATGTCAAGTCACCATGTTTTTTTGCGCTTTAACAGCTATGTTGTAGAGGATTTAAACAGAATCATGTATAAATTCTCTTGATAGTGCTTTCCCTACGAGCATGTGAAACATTATGTACATAAATATATATCTTCTGGATCCTCATCCACTGGCTGCCATGGGTTGATAGGTCTAAAAGTTTCTTAAAGAGAACAATTTTGGTAAGGTAAAGATTCTTCGAAAAATAAAAAACCTAACCTTATTGATATTTAATTGTTAGCTGTTATCTAACACAGTTACTCTTCTAGCAGCAATTGTGGACTGATATTACATCGTTTCCAAGAATCATTATGTAAACTGGTGAGGTGGACGGATAAGTGCAACAGAATCTATTCCCCTATGTTCAATAATAAGAAACCGAAACACCACTAAAGATCATTTTTGGGGGTTTATTTCGGCCTTAAATGTATGCAAATAGTCTTCAGAAGTACCAAAACTGTACGAACATTTTACAATTCCTCTAAAAGTACCTCAAACTGTGAATTTCATTTTTATACGCCCGCACACGTCCATCCGTTCACATTTCTTGTAGGCGCGATAGAGTCTACAGTTTCTATCCGATCTTGATGAAACTTGCTATGCATGTATGTATTAATGAGATCTCAGTCAAGTTCGAATTTGGTAATAATTGGATGAACTGTTTCAGAGTTATTGCCCTTGACTTAGTAAAAGCGCGTCAATTTTGACTTGTAGGCATGATAGAGACTACAGTTTTTATCCAACCTAGATGAAACTAGATATGCATGTATGTATTGATGAGATCTCAGTCGAGTTCGTAATTGGTAACAATCGGATGATTGGTTTCAGAGTTATTGTCCTTGACTTAGTAAAAAGTATCAAATTCGATTGTAGGCATGATACAGATTACAGTTTTCTCCAACCTAGATGAAACTAGGTATGCATGTATATATTTATGAGATATCACTCGGATGAAGGGTTTCGGAGTTATTGCCCTTGACTTAGTAAGAACTAGTCAAATTCGGCTTGCAGGCACGATAGAGACTACAGTTTTTATCCAATCTTGATAAAACTAGATATGCATGATGAGATCTAAGTCTAGTTAGAAATTGGTAATAATCGGATGAACAGTTTCAGAGTTATTGCGCTTGTGCGTACAGTGATGAGACATTGTTCTTGTTTGAATTTGATGATAATTTTACGAACTGTTTCAGGTTTTTGCCTTGATTTATAGATGATTTTAAGATTATTTGAAAAATCATTATTAAGCCACTAAAGATTTTGTTATAATTTCTGATAGCTGGTAGTGGGCGTATGTTACCTTGCCTAACAAGCTTTTTTTACTGATTTATCCTCTGCCTGAAAATTGGGGTACCCGAAATTATTTTTTTAGGAAACACGATGTACATGTAAAGAAAAAGGCGAGTCGTCAATAGCCTTCAAGCACGGATAATAATGCATACACATTTGAACTGTTTTACTGATGAGCTTACCTGAGCTATTCCCTTTTCTGAGACTAATGTGATTAATTTTTTTTATTATTAAGATGTTTTCCTGCAATTTGATACCGCCCCTGTAAGTAAAATTTTGTGGACTTGTTCCACTGACCAGATTTATTTCGAAATTGTATGTTTAAACATTCTGCTACGCAAGCACATCTCAAATTGTGAAGAATATACTGTTCGACAAATTCATTTTTAGAGATATGATTAATATATCAGTATTGTAAAGGGTAAACGTTTGTAAATTTAGACGTCTAATCTAATAATTGAATACAACCGAATAATTAGTAATACATCTTCGTTAACACTACGGAATTTACAATATTGTGAACCCCTGTGTGACAGCTTCGAATTTAAATACCATGGAACAATATTTTTAAACAGAGTAATCACCCTTTCCCTAACACCAGCAAAATTTCAAAATTCTTTTTCGCTTTCTTCCCTTTTTAAATTAAAATTTATGTTTGGATATAATTAATCAAAAGAGAATGCAGAATATGGGGCGCTTTGTAAATGATGTGAGCCTAAAACTTTTTCTTCTCTAAATATATCCATTAGCCTATCCATGTAAAGCTGTATATTGCAATATAGAGATATTATTATCTATTTCTATCAGTCGATTGTAATGATGTGTTCCATTAAGCTTGTAAATATTGCATTATTAACATCGTGTTTACAATAGTTTACATAAAAATCAAGTCATTATCAATGAAAACTATTATTCGCTATCTTAATGTTGTTATTTTTACATACATTTTTAATCATTAGTCGATATAGTCAATTAAAGTTGAATCTATCTATTTGGTTTTGGCCGTCATCTTAGAATTTTTCAGTAACCTTAAGTCACCAATTCTACAAATAAACCTGGATCTCTAAGATAATCAACGTTTTCTGAAAAATGTTCACTTAGAAGGCTTTTTGTTGTGATTTTATCTGGCACTGGATTTTGGAGCAGTTTAATGTAGATAGTTACGGTAACCTTTTATCAGTTCGAATATTATACCGTGGACTACCGCCCCGTTTCTATCTCGTATATTTTAGTGAAACACTCCAGGAAGGTCTAACAACGTCTCCATAGAACTTTCATTCTTATTCATATCGCATCTAACCAATCAAATTCCTTCCCCCTCATGCGCTAGGATTATGTCACGCGAACAAAATGTGTATTCCACGGAGCATTATAGACTATTGTTAGACCAGTGTAATTCCATTGGGTAATAGGTCTTTAGGCAAGGTCAAAACTTGTGCTTAAAAATAAGAAGGGTTATGTTAGACCCTTACTGGAGTGGTTTGAGTAAAAAAGTAAAAACTTTACTGGTTATTTCAAGTCATGTAATTAGAGTACAGTGCCGTCATAAATCTCTTGATGAATTCACGATTGACATTCTAACCGAGCTGTAACGAAAATTATGTGAAACGTTTCCTTTATTGCTGTTACTACTTCGAGTGATGTACAAATATTGAAACTGGTTGACTAATTGCTGAATTGAAAATTGATGTATTTTATTTGTTCTTTTATATAAGACTTTATCTCTTGGAAGTTCGTGTTGAAACCCATTTGAATTCTGGTAGATCTATAAAAATGGAGGCAAAGAAAGCAAGCGAAATGGAATGCTCTGATCCGATAACTGATCCTCTCTCAACCTTTCAACCTATTCTTACTTTTGGTCGAGTTGTTGGCTTGTTTGGATGGGTAATTTCACCAACTGAAAAACGATGCTCTTTAAAGAAGTTTTTGTGTTGGTTTCAATTCGTGTTTGTACAGATTATAGTGTGGGGTATAGTTTTAAAGTATATTATTGTGATGTACATGGACATTCATTCTGCGCGCCTGATTCCGATTCTAGCTCTCGTCTCTTATCATGTCGGATCTGCTTACGTACCTACGTTGACCTATATTTCGTCAACCAAACATTTCAGACAACTTCTTAAAGTATTAAATGAATATCACACGCTGTTTGAACCATTTCAAAAGATGAGGTCTTTAAAGAAATATCTGAAACCCATCATCGCCTTCAACTCTTTTAATGGTTTTTCTAACTCTGTCATGTTTTGTGTTTTGGTCAGTCTTCCATATAGAGAAGAAATGGCAAGACTTATGTATCCTTTCAATTTTTCGGATGTGAAAAACTCCATCATGGCGTACCTGTTCCTTGGATCAAGTCAACTATTTTCCCTTCTTCATCTCAACTTGATGTTTTCACTTACATGCGCCTTGAGTTACCTATTGATTTTTGAGTTTAAACACATTACTAAGAAATTGAAGATTGGAATTGAAAAGTTTAATAGCACTGAATTAAAAGACGTGGCTGAATTTGAACAGTTCTTGGAGAAAATTCGACAGCAGCACAACTTAGTCGTAGAGATACTTGAAGCGACGAATTCGTTGTTGAAACATTATTTTTTCACATTCTTTGCTGTTGCTATACCAATGATATGCTTTAGTTTGTATGGTGTTATTCGAAGCTATCTGGCTATGGGTGAAATTATATTTTGCTTCATGACGGCCTATTCTTTTGCACTTTGCGTTTCGATCTTTTCTATTGTCGGTGCCCAACTTAATTTCAAGGTAAGCTTTTTATACACCAATATCCCTCTTTGTGGACATATATATTCGGCACCTCGGCAATCCGTTTACACCTCATAAAATACCCTAGAATCCACAAACTTGGCCCTGTTTTATGGTGATTTTCCACACATCTGAATATGTGTTTTTGTTAGACATATTCATTTACCTCGATTCCATCGTTTTGTATCCATGACCCTGTAACACGTGATCCTTGAATGCACACGCAGTCTTCGATGACCGACGAGAAATTAGATTCTTTATTATAAATGGAATGGCATAAATGGAGTAGTGGATAATGAGACATAGATGAAAATATCCATCGTTCCAAATACGATATATGTTTAAAACTCGTTCACCGTCAGTGATTCGAAAATAATCTCTAGAAAACAATTTTTTTCTCTGTCCCTAGTCCTGTCGACATCAGAAGCTGGAATAGGTACTGATGATGGATTACTTTTGCAAAAGATGTATTCCGAATGTTTAATGCAGTATTTTACCTACGTTTTCATAATTTTAGGCACACGAACCATTGGAAGTGTTAATGTTCATAGACTTATCAAGTATAAATGATAAAACATACAGAACGGTAAGAAAATAACCTTTTCTTTCCAAGGGCCTGTTATATGTGACGGGCATAGCCCGGTCAGCTCCTATATCTTTCGAAATGTACAAAGTTATAGCTAGAAAATTCTCAATATGCGCGGTAAGCGCAATAAACTGGTCAAAATTATTTCGTCATTAGTCACTAGATATAATATTGTGCAACCCACTTGTCAATCCGTCCATTTTCCTGCCAGTTATTTCTTTTGCATGATAATCGACCAATACGACTCCTCTTTTATCATTGCCCAAGTAGCAAAGAATTAGGCATTAGCAGTTCTTGTTGTTGACGGAGGATATGATATGCACTCAAAAATGCAATGAAAATCAGTGTGCACATAATTTTCATGCTATTACATTAAAAGGCATCATTTTTGTTATGATGTAACATTCATACCATATAAACAGCCCGAATTCCTTTAAAGAGGAAAAAAATCCAACTCGGGTAACTGAGCCAGCTCGGCTCACCGGGCTGGTCCGTTATATATAACCAGGCCCTAAGAGATATAACTAGTCTAATGACGAAAGGAGATATTAGTATCAAGCCATGTTTGAATTTCACGTGAACAGAATATACACTTATATTGAACCATGTATGACTATCGTGTGAAAAAGAATATACATATGTATTGAACCACTTATGACGTGGAACAGGTAGAAATTTATATCGAACCATGCATACCTTTCACGTGGAATCTAATACACTTATATCCAAGATACAGTCAGCTCCGAGAGAAATATTTAACCCCCTTTTTTTCTTATTATACCAATTTATATCTATCCCTTCATTTTATACTAGACCCACCTCCTTTTATAGCAAAATACATTTCTCGTTTTGTGTTTTTTGCTCTTGATGAACGTTAAAAGGGAGTGAACTTTGTTTTTTATATTTTGTATTATTGATATTTTGATGCTTTTTCTGCATGTATTTTAACTATATTATATCCATATTCATTTTTAAATCAGGTTTGACTATCACATGAAACAGAATATACACTCATTTTGAACCTTGTATGACTTTCTCATGGAATAAAATATAATTATATTGGAACAGAAAGGCATTTATATTGAACATTGTATGAGTTTCTGTTGGAATAAAATATATACACTTATATTGAAACATGTATGATTTCGGTATAAAACCTAGTGCATTGGTTAACATGACATAGTATTTAACTTTCTCGTAGAAGAATATACATTTAGACTGAACCATGTATGACAAACTGTTTTTTGTTGACACGGTATGTTATTTGAATTTGATCATGTTTGAGTTAGATACGGAACTTGGCATTATTTCATTTTTCTATTTCAGATGTCAATCTTTTCCTCAAATCTAAATGGAACAAATATTGGTTATCGGGTATATGATTTACTTACTTTAGACGCAAGTGCTGTGTTAACTGTAAGTGGTTTGACCCAGTCGTCTCAATATTTGCTTTACTGCAATTTAAAACTGATAATCGCAAAATTCCTGCATGTAACGTTCCCGAGGATATGGGCCCAGATACCAATAGCCCCCATCAACCGGCTAGTCCACTTCATGTACAGAAGATGTGTTGCTGTAGTCGCCGCCCATGGCGGCCACACCCGGTACTGATTTTGAACCCCGGCTGTGATGTCTTCTGGTGCTTCTCCATAGTTCACAATTTACAAAAACATTGTTTCTACTGTTAATTTTGATGAGTGTCAAACACCGACTTTCTCCAATGTCTTTACTTGCATATATAAGCATTCTAAAATAAAGAAATATGTATTATACACCCAAGTGACGTTTCTTTTGCCTTTCAGTATATGTCTTGTCTATATGGCCGAGTCTCAAGAAAAGATGAGTCGTCATTTTAAGATTTGAACACAGATAATTTCTCACATTTGAAGGCTAGAATTGCGACGATGAGCTGATTAGCTTAAACATAATATCCCCGATTCTGAGACTCAGGTACCTGTCCCTATAGGCTAGAGGAAGGGGTTGACATGGTGGGCAAGAACGACTTCCATGGAATATGTGTGTATTGTATGATATCACTTTTTTTCCAGCTCATCGGAACGTTTGTTACGTATGCTGTAGTGATGTTACAGTTTACTGGTAGTGATGCAGCCATTTCCTCGAAGCAAACGAACTTCACCTGCCTCCAGTAATTGAAATTGGAAACCAAATGGAGTTTTACGTCCTAGATTTCTGCAACTGATTGACCTGATTAAACAGGGCAGTGCCATGAATTGTGGAATAGGGGGAAATTAGCCAGACAGCGGAATTTCGTATTCAAAGTGATTATAGCACACCGAGCCTCAGTTTATTAAGTTTTTATCTCGACCTATGTCAGGATCTAACCCTGGACTATGTCCCGACCAGACGGATTCAAATGATAAGACCATAGTCATTCTGTACGGAATAATGATAGGTTTGTTATTTCTTTGTAACGTTAACTGAATAAATAAGTTTTATGCGTGTTATTTAATCTTCCTGTTTAAATGCATTATCTATATTAATGACTAATCTTTTCCTGGATCCCATTGGATTCTGTTTAGTTATTTTCGAACATAGATTTCATAGAATCTGTAATGTGAGTTATTGCGCTTGTTTTTCTAAAAAAGTAGATTATCAGCACATAAACACGCGAGAACGCATAATTCTTGGCAGATTTAGTCGAACTTTGTGAATCTTACGGCTGGTAACCCTCGAGGATACACAATTACCAGGGGAAACTAACCTTTACCATCAGTCACACACTTTCTATAAAAACTACCGATCTATTCACTAGAATATTTTTGCTTCTGTTAGCCCTCATAGATGTTCTAACAATTGTAACAATCATATAAAGTCGGACAATATCAATACATTTAATATATTATGTTTTAAACCATTAAGTAATTGTTATTAATAAAAATCGCTAATGGTATTAACATTGTTGTAGCCTATTGTAGTGCGTCTTGATTTGATAAAAAAAAAAAAGGTGTAAATGGAATAGGCCGTGGGCAAATCAAACCCCGAAGACATGCGCTAAACGCTATCCTAATCATGCATGAACAATACTGTCAACAATAATAATAATAATAATGCTGTTGCTGTTGCTGTCGTTGCTGCTGCTGTCGATGATGATGATGACGACGAGTATATGATGATGACGATGATGTTGGTGGGGACGACGATGATGAACCCTTTAATACTAATGTAAAATAATATTTATTTTATTATATTTCATCACCATATACCATCAGAGTGTAATGGAAACAAAGTCTGTCTTAAGGCAAAGTATGACATCAGCTGAGAATATTGGCGTTTCTACAGGATGAAGAGGAGAAAGGGGGAGGGGGGTATCTTGAACTTGCGTCCATCCAACAAATTAATGCAATCCATCCCATCTGGTTTAATATTGCACAAAGAAGGTACTATTCGCCGAACATTCAACAGGTGGTTCTTCATAGCCATTAAACTGTAACATCACCACAGCATAGGTAACAAACGTTCCTACTAACTGGAAATAAAATTTATAATATTGAGGCAATACATATTTTACCATGATGATCTATTGGTCCTTCCTTTGTCCTCATTCAACCTCTCGACAGACCTACCGATATTTCCGGTGATTAAACCTATTAACAAACCGACTGATCTTTCTAAATATATATTGCTTTCATGTCGTTACATTGCTAATTTCGGTTTCTCTTTTAACATCTTGGCCAATTTAAATTTGATAAGGTTCAAATGAGTATAAATTCTAATAACTTTAACATTTACAGTTAGTACAGCTCTACCGTCTAATGTCAACAAATCATACACTCGAAATCCAATATTGGTACCAGTTAGATTGGAGGAAAACATGGAAATCTGGAATGAATGAATTTTTTCAGAGATTGGTTCCACTAATTGATATACAACAGAATTTAAAATATTCTACCAATAAACTTACTATCTCTCGTAATTCAAACATTGACTCGTAATTGTCAGCCACATATAACAGTATTTTTGATTGCTTGATTGAAAGAATATAATGTATAAGGCAGTATCTTACCGTTCTGTAGGTTTTATTTGATATACTTGATAAGTCTATAAGCATTAAAAATTCCAAAGGTTTATGTGCCTAAAACAAAAACAATCATTCCATGTAACAACAACACATGTTTTGGATCCGATTTGCCAAAGGGCCCAAATTTCAGTTTTGGACATACATCGGATGCTTGTAGATTTTTGGCCTTTATTGTGTTATAACCATTTGTTCTCAATCAGCAAACAATCGTCTAATTTGACAGGCCTCGTCAACTTTCACAATGTCAAGCTCCGCCAATACTTTGACATCATGACACATTTTATGGAAGTACATTAATGCAGAGATTTGATTGGATTTTATGCCAGAAACTACAGCTAATCAGAGCCCTCGACAAAAGACCATACTAGCTGCGCATGTAACTAATACTTCTTGTTGCAGGAACCATTTTCATTAAATTATGTTTTCTACCAAGACATTTTATTGGTTTTATATTCAACTTTCACACGGGAGAAAAATGTCGTACGACTTTTAACAAGAATAGTGCACTATAGTGTCAAGGTATTACATTCGGTTCATAATAGCCATTGTCTCATCTATTTTCAACTTTTTTTTGATAAGAACAAATAAAAAGCTGGGAATAACAGATTAGTGGCGTAAAGCAAGTCGCTTACCTGTATATTAAGATAGGCCCCCATGATTGAAAATGTGCATACCACGATAATAAAAGTATGAGCCATAACCACACATAAAGCAATTTCACCAAGACCCAGATAGCCTCGAATAACACCGTACAAAACAAAGCATATTATAGGTATAGCAACAGCGAAGAATGCGAAAAGATAGTGCTTTAGTAACGAATTCGTCGCTTCAAGTATCTCTACGAGTAAGTTGTGCTGCTGTCGAGTTTTCTCCAGGAACTGTTCAAATTCAGCCACGTCTTTTAATTCAGTGCTATTAAACTTTTCAATTCCAATCTTCAATTTCTTAGTAATGTGTTTAAACTCGGTGATTATTAAGTAACTCAAATGCGATTTGAGAAAAAACATAATATCAACGTGAGTTAATGAGAATAACTCACTAAATCCCAGGAATATATATGCCTTAACGGAATTCTCCAAATCCGTGAATTCGAAAGGATACATGAGTTTTTCCATTTCATCTTTAAATGGAACACTGACGAAGTAGCAAAATAAACCGGAACCGATGACACCACTGAAAAACGCCATAATGGTGTTTGGTTTTGTGTTTTTCTTTAAATATCCCATCTTTTGAAATGGTTCAAACAGCGTCTGATATTCATTTAGTAGTTTAAACAGTTGTTTGAAATGTTCGGTTGAAGAAAAGTATGTCAGCGTGGGGACATAAGCAGTGCCAATATGAAAAGAAACAATAGCAAGAATCGGAATAAGACGACCAGAGTTACGGTCCCTGTCTACCACTAAAATATACTTTAAAACTATACCCCACACCATCATCTGTACAAACACGAATTGACACCAACACAAAAACTTCTTTAAAGAGCATCGTTTTTCAGTTGATGAAATTTCCCATCCAAACAAGCCAATAACTTTTCCAAAGATTAAAACTGGTCGCAAGACAGATTTAGCATCAATGTACGGTTTTAATGGTTGATCTCCAACCGGCGACACTTCCATCCTTGATGAATAATTGAATATTAAATTGTGTCTAACGTCACTATACACATCAACAAATATTTCTCTAATGAATTTCTGTTAATTTTCATTTATATTAAAGCTAGTGGTTCTAGACACACACACAAAACAAAACAAACAGATACTTGTGAAGCGACTTTTATTAATTGTTATCACGCCCCTTCAATGTATTTTATATGTTATGTTCATCAATGACAATGGATTGTTAACTAATAGATAAGTCAATATAGAACTATGTTTAATAATCATCCATTGTAAATGTAAATGAATAGAGATAGGATTAAAGGTATGCAATATAGTTATTAAGTTTATCAGAGATATAGATTTATAGTGCTATGCTGTTTCCCTTTCAGAATGGAATGCCTGCTCTGAGTTCGCCTAAGATGTAGCACAAACGAATTGAAATAACTGGTGAAAATGATGAAAATTTTATCAGAAGTTTTCAAACCATTTTAATTATCAAAGGATTGATTAAATATGTGACTGAGGTAAAGTCAATTTGATTTAATGACTTTCATTAGATAAAAGCATATACTAAAGATGTCCAATACAACCCAAGGTCGTATTTCGTTCTGAAAAGAAATATGCTTAGTAGGAAATGCTACTAAATGAAATGATTAGACGATTACATTCCTTAGCAATGATCTGCTGAGCTAAAGTCCCTGTGGTATGAAGATTTCTGATTTAACATTATGTACTGTTGTATTGTATGTAATATTATATAAATGACAATTATTGATAACAGGCATGATTGATGTTAATGTTTTTTTTTATTATAAATACAGGGATTGTATAGCACTAATGGAATCTCGTTTTTTCGAGAATTAAACATTGAATTAAAAACAAACTACTGTATTTTGTAACTTTTACGTGATAAAGTCCGGGGCACACACGAGCCATCAGCTCAGGCAGAATTCATTCGTGCACTCCTCCTTAAGGCGATAGCTTCCATGTGCGGGTACAATTAAGTAAGATTTTGGTCATTCATGGCGAAAAGTTGAAAATCAAACGTGTTTGTTAATTTTTTCCACGAATGAACAAGTGCTTGTGTGTGCACGAAAACGGAAATCAGATGAACGAAGCACGGAGGGTTATCAGATTCAAAGATAGGCTGCGAAGCGTTCACCTGTCATATACTAGGTTACTAAAATGAAATTGACTTAAAACCCTAACGTCCTAACCATCCGTCGTATATAGTCTTCTTTCCTGATTTAATATCTGTTGGGTCTTAGTTTCATAGACATATTAAGACACGTTTCCTTTTTTCTTCTGACTTACTTAGTTTTGTATCCAATCCCCTATAATTCGCACATGTAAAGAAAATAGTCTAATATTTAAACGGAAGGGCGAATATTATAATCTGAACTAATTAGGAATAGGTTCCTAATCAAAGATTTGGACTCATTACTAAAACTTTACAAATGGTGCCAATTTCTTGTAAATTGATACAATATTCATTATACCAGGATCTTTTTTTGAACCAATAGCCCGTTACTCAACCATAAATTTATTCACTGTGCTGTGATATGTATGTACTAACTGCACATCTCTAGCAAAAAGTATCAAGGTTAAGGTCGCTTTAAGAGAGAATTTATTGTTTCATAGTTGATTTTACTATAGACAATCTGTATAAACCAGAACCGGTATTATCTCTATGGTTAGAATTTTTTTTATAATGAGATTTTGACTTTCTATTTGAAAATTATCGAATATCAATTCTCTAATGGTGTCCTTGGAAATTGATTAGTGCATCTCAATAAAACGTCCCTGTTGGAATACAAGATGTCAGCCTCCATTGGTTCAACTTTTCAGAGGACAAGATACAAACTTTTACGAAATATCCTAGACCCAAAGTGTTTTAGAATTGTGATCAAAAGAAATTTAGGTAATTTGAAACGAAAGAAGACGAATTGGCAAGTTAATTGAACTGTCTTTGATAGTGAGTGCTTTAACGACGAATGCAAATTGCGGACTATAATGTAATAGAGATGTGCAAATATCAAGTGGACCTACCATTTAGGTTCCATTTGCCCTAAAGAGATAGTGAAGAGGTTTTATAAACATTTTATGTATGTTTTATAGAGGTACAAATAGGGGAGAGACTGATTCTATTGGTTGAGGTTTAGATTCATAATGTGGCAGGCAGCTCTGTGGAAGAGCATAGTTGCAAATCTCCAGTCAGCATCTGAAAGGATAAGGGACTTCCCGCAAAATAGAAATGATTTTGTACATTTTAACACATATTTTGAGGCAAAAACATATACATATTGTGTTTTTAAATATGATAGATTTGTTAAAAATGAAGAAGGAGTATTATTGAATTGGAGGTATAAACCATTTTTCTAGCAAGGCAAAGGTCATAGAGTTGTATAAGGTGTACTTGAACAAAGACCATGCCTTACCTTGCACACATATCATAATAAAGTTATGTGGACCTTGCTACACTGTCACAGTCAAGTCTTTGTACTCAAGGACTGCAAGGTTATAGGTAAGATTAAGACAGTATGATAAACCTTTGAAAGTCAGATAATTTCATATTGCCACGAGACCTAGATATGAATGTTTCCTTAGTGTACAGGCCTCTTATTTATGTGTTTTAGCTAGTTGTAAAGAGAATTATAATCTAGTTGTTATTGGTGGAGGTTCTGGTGGCTTAGCTTGTGCTAAAGAAGGTAATTTTCTTCTTTTAAAGTTTATACATCTAACAGGTGTTTAATTTTTGACTTTTAACAGTAACAGAAGAAAGTATGCTCAAATAAATGAAGTTGAAGAATTTTATGATTTTGATTTGTTGGTTTTTTCAATTTAATTTTAAATCCACAATTTTATTAGGCTATGCCATATGTGATATTCATGTAACGTTTATTTATTGCAAGTTTATTTTTCATTTCCAGCTTCACAATTAGGACAAAAAGTTGCTGTATTAGATTTTGTGAAACCATCAACACAAGGTATGTTATTAATATTCATGATAAATTTTGAATGAATTTTACTGAGAGACATTGCTAACCCTTTTCTTGTACAACTTGTGTTGTCATATTATGTTTGTTTAGTGATCAAATCCACACTAAGACAGAAACTGAAAATTGATATCTGTTCTGAATTACTTTCGTGTTTATCCATATCTATTTTAGTTCATGCTGTATATAGGGGAAGGCCTCTAATCAAGAACACCATGTAATTTCAGCTCTTGAAACCTTTTTGTTATGAAAATTTTGATAGTGTATTTTGTACCTCAGTTTGGATATGACAGATCAAACCATTTCCCTGGATAACTTCATTCACATATTGCATCATTTCAGGTACAAAATGGGGTCTGGGAGGAACCTGTGTCAATGTTGGGTGTATACCAAAGAAATTGATTCATCAAGCAGCATTATTAGGTCATTCTATACAAGATGCTAAATATTATGGTTGGAATATTCCATCAGATATTACACATTCATGGTATGTATGATGAGTCCTACAATATGAAAATGTTGCTACTCAACTTTCAGTTATCTATCCAATCAATTCTTAATGATATATCGGTGCGTCGCCCATCCAATTTAACATTTGTTAAAATATCAACAAACAAAAAAGAAAACTAAATATCATATCACAGATTATTATGCCAACACAACAACAAAATTATTTTGATCTTTGTGAAAAGAAACCTCATTCCTTTAAGCATCTTTGAGCATTAACTTTGATACACAGCTGTTAACTCAGGTACTAAAAATGATTGATAGAGACTATTTTTCTTCATTGAATCAAATAAGATATTTCTTATGGTGTATGGCAAAATTAATAAATAAATAAGTTTAAAGAAAAAAATTTGAACAATTGTTCCTGTTTGTTTCAGGGAATCAATGTGTGATAATGTACAGAATTATGTTAGATCTTTAAACTGGGGACATAGAGTTCAACTTAAAGACAAGTAAGTCATCATAATGAATTTCTCTTATTTCACAAGGCAGTGAGGCATATTAATCAATATTCCATCTAAAATTTATTTGTGCATCACGGACACAGATAGCATCAGTTTTCACCATTGCAATTCCACTAAAACTAAACGTTTTATGACATCACTATTGCAAAAGGTTCTATGTGATATAAGTGATGTCCTAAATTACTTAGTTTTTGTGGAATTGTAGGAAACTTCTTTACAATCCTTTAAATGTTGACACAAACTGCTGTAAAAAATGCTTTAATTAAGTGATATTGCTTGTTTATATTGAATTCTTTTATAGAAATGTAGAGTATATTAATGCTGTGGGTACATTGGTTGATAAACATACAGTGAAAACTGTTGATGGTAAGGGAAAAGAGGTAAACATTTATCTTCATTAAATTGAAAAATGTTATTTCTTTTTAAGTTTATGTAAGACAACTATATCTCATTTGATATTTCTCATTGCTTGATGAATTTGCTTCAGAGGTTGTTATCTACAGATAATATAGTAATAGCAGTTGGTGGTAGACCCAGATTACCAGACATACCTGGTGCTTTACAATATTCAATAACTAGTGATGATCTCTTCTGGATGACCAAGCCTCCTGGAAAGACGTAAGTAGGCTTGTTAAGATCAATACTAAATATAGATCTTGGTCACATAGTTTAGCATATGACTAAAATATCTCCAATGTTGCATGATTTTCAAACAAGCTAATCAACATGCTTAAACACAGCCATTTTTAGGCTTTGTTTTGTAATTTTGAACACACATAAAACTCAAGAATTATTAAAGACTACAGGCAATCCTTGTATGAAAAAAGTTGTGAGACAATTGGGATAAAGTGAACCACTGTCCCATGTATTAATTAAAAAGGGAGCATGCAGCTATGCATGAGTCTCATGATAATCATTGTAAAGTTGTATACAAGTACTATTTCAACATTGTCATAATGGCATTTAATAATCTTATTTTTCAGGCTGGTTGTTGGTGCTAGCTGTATCTTTATGATAAGCTATAACGCATTTTGTATTTCCATCACCCACTTACAAGTGGTGTTTCTAGCAATCATTTGGTGGAGGAGCCATATTGGGCCAATGATAAGCAATTTGAAACTGGGAGGGCACAGCCCCTTCCCCCTGCCCACCCTTGCCCACTTGTAGAAACACAACTGTGACTTACTAATAAACTTAATAAGCTATAATTTCTAATGCCACCTCAAAGACTTACAGTAGTTGAATTCTTAATGCAGTTGCGTGTCTTTCATTGTTCCTTAAACTGAAAATTAGATATTGCCTTAGAATGTGGAGGTTTTTTAACTGGTTTAGGTTTTGATACGACTGTAATGGTTCGATCTATTTTATTACGAGGATTTGATCAGGTATTTTCTATATTTTTATTGCATTTTTGAGCATTTAATTCCTGAATTGTTTTTTACTGATGAGGCCAATCATGTGAACTTCCATTTATAAACCAGATGTTCTTTTGTGGATAATATATCTGAATAACATATCAGCAGCTTGAGATGAGTTCTTATCATTTTCATGTCAATATATTAACAATACAGATTTCTGAAGTTATCTGGGTGTGTCTATCGTAACCTTTTCAACCCCAGCAGTTAGTTTACTTACCACATAATTACACAATATATACTCAAGCGGTAAAGTGGTGGTTATCAAGTATCTTCACACAATGTTAATGTCATACCATATAAGTCATATTTAATACTTGAAGTTCTGGGTATACCAGATTTTATTTTATTTAACCTCAGTATTCAAAGATAATATTTTTTGCAGCAAATGGCAAACCATATAGGAGACTATATGTCTAATAATGGAACTAAATTTCTAAGAGAATGTATACCAACAGAGATAAAGAAAACCTCTACAGGCCAATACAGTGTAACTTATAGTGATAAGAATAAAAATACACATAATGATATGTTTGATACAGTTCTTATGGCTGTAGGTTAGTTTAATAGCAATCTATTTATCTTTTATGATCGCCGTTAGTCTTCATTGTAATCTGAATAGATTTCTATCAAAGGGCTGTCCAAAAGATGACATTTTCAACCAATCAAAGCATTTAATGTAAAACCTATTTCTTGATAAATAAGGAATTGTGAAATATGATGACTATAGTAGAGCCTCTTTGGATTTAAGTATTTTAACAAGAAACAACCAACTATTGGATTATCTTGAAAGATAATTCTCATGTTATGCATAAAAAGCATAATTTGATAATTATATCCAATTGTTCACCATTTCATTAGGACGTAATGCTGTTACTGGTAGTGTAAATCTAGAGAATATAGGAGTAGAATTAGATACTACTAGTAAAAAGGTAATAGGTGGTTATAAAAACAACAGTGAAAGAAGTTCTATTGATAATATCTATGCTATTGGTGATGTTCTTTATGTGAGTATAGAAAATAGTTCTGATAACAATTCTCCCTCCATTATTCTCATGGTGCTGCCTGACTTTGATCTTATGAGCCTATTAAGATGCTAATTTGAAAATTATTTGTTGATGATAACTTTGGTGCTTAGAGAACCAGAGAATTATGCTTAGTACAAAGCAAGTTATCTGTGACCAGAATAATGGTCTTTGAATACATTTAAAAGCCTGTGATATGCCTACATGTAAGAGGAAGTATATTACTAACGCTGCTGTACGTCTGTTTTCAATTTTGTATGCCCAATAGAGGCTACAGTTTCATATTGAATTCGCTGTCAGCGGGTGTATATTACATTGCCTGGCAATCTATCTTTTTAATTCATGTCAATATCTGATGTCATTTGACTTTACTATATGAAAGAATATTTACTATATGAAATAATATTTACTATATGAAAGAATATTTATTTTAGAATAAGCCAGAGTTAACACCTGTAGCTATAAAAGCAGGTAAATTATTGGCTCAACGACTTTTTAACAATCAAACACAAGCTATGGATTATCAAAATGTAAGTTATTATTTAAAATCAAAGTTTCCCAACAATAGTTGATTTGTAGATTCAGGTGACTCATCATTCATTTATGATATCCAAGGGGTCAAAATAATCATACTGTAAGAATAGCAGTTATTTGCATTTTTTTTACTTCTAGTGCTCAATAGTGTTCAGCTATTATACCATGGTACTCGTAATAACAGGAGGACAATGTTGAACGGATTGTAAAGAGGCTTTTAAAAATTCTTATGTGTATAGTGGACACTGATAGTATCAGTATGCACCATTTCAATTTTCCATCAGACATCTGTGGTTCCTGCAATTCCACTATGACATCGCAGAGGTCTTTTACTTTAGTGACTTTATCAATTGCTTAGTCTAATGAAATTGCTGGAACTACAGATGTCTGACTGAAAATTGGAATGGTGCAAATTGAATCCGAACCTAGAAATATTTAGTAGTGGTCTGTTATTCTACTCAGGTTCCCACAACAGTATTTACACCAATAGAGTATGGTTGTGTTGGTCTTTCAGAAGAATCTGCTGTAGAGAAATTTGGAGAAGAGAATCTTGAGGTAAAGTCAAGCAAATATATTTTACACAAAATCCCAGGGTTTAAGAGGGCAGAAGTATCCTGCTAGTACTAACACATTGTGATGATGTACAGATTTACATCCTTTAAGTTGGTCTTGCTACTTTTTCTATTGAAATTCTATTGTAATTCTATTGTAATTCCAGATATATCATGCTTTCTATAAACCTTTAGAATATGCCATGGTAACAGAACGTGACGTTTCACAGTGTTATATAAAGGTATGTCTGAAAATTTCACTTTGAAATGAAAGAAACAACAATTATTTACAAGGATAAGAACTTAAGTTCACAGAGATCTTTTCTACTTGACTTATTCACCAGACTTTCACAAGTCACTTCCACCATTTATTCAACCAAGCAGATGTTCATATAAAGTTCCAACACTCTGATTGTACTACACAGAACCTGTTGAAGCAATGCAAGTATGTCTGCTTTTGAAGTGATGCTTTGATGACCTGTTTATTAGTAGAAATCACATTCCATAATTAAATCTTATAACTTTTTATTTAATTTTCCAGTTGATTTGTGAACGCCAGTCACCACATACAGTGTTAGGTTTACATTTATTGGGGCCAAATGCTGGAGAAGTTATTCAGGGATTTTCAGTTGCTGTTAGGTAAGATGTTGTTTCTATTTCATCAACTAAATCAAGTTGGAAAGTAATTTTGAATCCTTCACAAGATAAGAAAACATTCTGATGACATGGCCAGTGCTTACGACAGTCAGCCAAGTTTCACTCCCTAATACCAACATACTAATTAGATCTTTGGTTATTTGTTTTAGAAATGGTATAAGTTATGAAGGTATTATAAATACTGTAGGAATACATCCAACATGTGCTGAAGAAATAGTCAAATTAAATATTAGTAAGAGATCAGGGTTAGATCCAACAGTAACAGGTTGCTGAGGTTAATATCATCTCTATTCTCCTATACTCTTTAATATCTTACATTGATTGGCTCCTCAAAGGATTTAATTTAAATATTAGCTCTACCAGCTTTTAAAACCTAACCTAACCCACCTTTTCAGACATTGAACTGGCAACAATGACCAATGGTAGCAAAATAATGAATTATTCCTTTATGAAAGCATGATATCTTTAATGAGCATTCAAATTTCCCCAGGTACATAACAAATAATGTATTTCAGTATATTTTCCATGCATTGGATTGAATAAATACAAAAAATAACTATTATGTGACTGGTTTTGTATTTTACCAATGTTTTCAATATTTTTGCTACAATCAATGTAACATAAGGTATTAAAGAGTATCCTGTTATTCACAGCCTTATATCTTGATTGAGAGAGCTGTGAAGAGCATTGTTCTGTCATTTAATCTTGCCATGGTTGACTTAAGACAGGGTGATATAGGCCATACTTGTATCATAACTGATATAGAAATTTATATTATTAGTACAATTTGTTTGTTCAAAAATACCAAAATATTAAAATATTGCCATGTAATAGTAAGAAATATTGTGATATATTAATGAATTAATATCATGATATCCACTTTAACCAATATGGTCCAGCCCTAGGTCAACCTATGACATGCTAGTGCTTAGAACAAAGAATAGAGATGATATACTATATAGTGACCAATGTATTATTAGTGCAATATGTTACTCTGTATGACGATTTCTATTAAAATCTCGCGAATAGTAGAAATCTGATGATCTGAGTAAATAACTTTAATATAAGATAATTGTGTGATGTTTAACAAATAAATTTTGATGTAAGAGACCAATTGGAAAATGAATGGAGTTTTACACCCTAGTTTTCCTGATTAGCCTAATGACGTTCTATGCCATGCCATTTGCAATGAGGGAAATTATGCCAGGACAACTGCATTGGCCTTCTCAATATCAAAGGATCTTTAACATGCACAACCTGTAGCACAAGGGGCCACAAGTTTTTGTTCCATCTGAATAACCAGATTCTTTGTCGGCCCCTCTAACCTTCATCACTGACAGGGGGAATCCAGTAAAAAAAATACTTATTGCCAACCTATGATGGAATTTAACCCTTGACCTTTAGGTTAGCAAGTAAGTCAGCTCCTCAAGACCATTTTAAATAAATTGTCCATTTACGAGAAACTGGTTGACAATGACCCACACCTCATTATCTTGAAAGAGATTATTTGGCATCATATGTTTGAAAAACATGGATTTTGTGTATCGGGTTCACTTATAGTTTCCATATATGCACCAATCTGATTCTAGTTAGATTTATGTGGTTCGACTTACTTGCGTCAAAAAATTCATAAGTTTTTTATTTGCCAACATGGATATGTGAACTTATTTTGCATTCGTCTGTCAACATTTCTTTTGAGCACAATAGAAACCACAGTTTTTATTGGATTTAAATGAAAATTAAGAGAGTTGTCAAGCAGGATATCAGAATTGTAAAAATGGAAGCAATATGTACTCATTATCAATAAAACACAAAAAAAACCTCTTGACAATCCCTTTTAAGTTTTTACTCTAAATACATCAGAAAATAGTTTGTCCACATTAAGATAGATTAATGAACAAATAGATACTATTAGAGAAATATAATATAATGTATCACATAAAGCAAAAAATCAGAATATGATGTAAAAACATTGTAACAATATATAAAAGTGAAATAAATTATTTTTCTTAAAAAAATCATAATTCATTGGACTGATCACAACATAACAGATATAAATGCTCAATAGTAATCTAGAGAATTAAGTAGTTCTGGTTTGTTCACAAATGTGGTTAAAACGTCTGAAAAAAAAGCAAAAAAAAACCTATTAAAAATTACAAATTGTGTTGATGTGGTCATTTCAGTTTTTTTAATACCAAAATTTTGTTGAATTTGAAACAGGGTGACATTGCTCATGTTTTTATGTTAGTAGATAGTAAATTTGTTATCTGAAAGGGCCTTGTTCAAAAATTAAACCCCCTTAATGTGCACACACAAATCTAAAAATACTTCAATCTACTTACGTTGCATGCTGTGGTTTATTTTTTTGTGTTCTACAGTTTTTACCCCAATAACAATTAGGTTTTTTATTAACTTCATCTGGAAGGAAATTCAAAATAATTTTCATACAAAAATAATAAGGAATACAATATTTCGTTTTGATTAATGTTTATCAATTTGTTACACTGTCCACACAGAGTTTTTTTTTTGGAAGCTATAATTATTCAAACCATAAGTTTCTGTTGATTTCTAAGGCAAATCTTTGAGATTTTGCAGTAATATTCAACCCATAGTTCATTCAAATCTTATGAAATCAGCAGTGTGCAATAAAGGAAATTTCCATCACTATTCATTAAGTTTTCTTTAAAAGTGTCCAACCTGGTAAATCCTCTTCAGGAATGTCACAGCGATACTGGTACACTAATTCTTTAAAATTTCTTAAACCACATGCATAGCATAGTACAGAGTTTGAATTCAGGTTCACTTCAGCATAGGTAGCTAGAGTAAATCAATAATTACATACTTAATAATTATAAATGTAAGCAACTTGAAAATTTTGAAATCGTGATCAAAATGTTGGCAACCTTCACATCTTGTGTCCAATGTTTGATATATCAGGTGTTTTTGTTTGTAGATAACCCAATATATATCATTTCATTGACAATGAGCGATGACTACTATTTGTACATCTAGTTTTATTTCAAATTTGCACAGTTTTGTTATTGCCCATTAAATACTTGGACATGATCCACTATCATGCCCCCACATCAAGATCCACTACCCAATGGTCTTTCAGTCCCAGAAAACCACACAATAAATCACACACAGTAAATCACACACAGTAAATCACACACAGTAAATCACACATAATAAAACACACAATCAACAATAAAACCAAAAATATATCTTTACCTCTTCCATTATAAACCCCACTTTCTTTCTTCTCTAAACAAATCTTTAATAGTTCTTTAATAGTTATATTTTTACTTTCTAAATAGTTCTATAATAACAGATAATAATTCTTTAATAGTTATATTTTTACTTTCTAAATAGTTCTATAATAACAGATAATAGTTCTTTAATAGTTATATTTTTACTTTCTAAATAGTTCTATAATAACAGATAATAGTTCTTTAATAGTTATACTTTTACTTTCTAAATAGTTCTAAAATAACAGATAATAGTTCTTTAATAGTTATATTTTTACTTTCTAAATAGTTCTATAATAACAGATAATAGTTCTCTAATAGTTATATTTTTACTTTCTAAATAGTTCTATAATAACAGATAATAGTTCTCTAATAGTTATATTTTTACTTTCTAAATAGTTCTATAATAACAGATAATAGTTCTTTAATAGTTATATTTTTTACTTTCTAAATAGTTCTATAATAACAGATAATAGTTCTCTAATAGTTATATTTTTACTTTCTAAATAGTTCTAAAATAACAGATAATAGTTCTCTAATAGTTATATTTTTACTTTCTAAATAGTTCTAAAATAACAGATAATAGTTCTTTAATAGTTATATTTTTACTTTCTAAATAGTTCTATAATAACAGATAATAGTTCTTTAATAGTTATATTTTTACTTTCTAAATAGTTCTATAATAACAGATAATAGTTCTTTAATAGTTATATTTTTACTTTCTAAATAGTTCTATAATAACAGATAATAGTTCTCTAATAGTTATATTTTTACTTTCTAAATAGTTCTATAATAACAGATAATAGTTCTCTAATAGTTATATTTTTACTTTCTAAATAGTTCTATAATAACAGATAATAGTTCTTTAATAGTTATATTTTTACTTTCTAAATAGTTCTAAAATAACAGATAATAGTTCTCTAATAGTTATATTTTTACTTTCTAAATAGTTCTAAAATAACAGATAATAGTTCTCTAATAGTTATATTTTTACTTTCTAAATAGTTCTAAAATAACAGATAATAGTTCTTTAATAGTTATATTTTTACTTTCTAAATAGTTCTATAATAACAGATAATAGTTCTTTAATAGTTATATTTTTACTTTCTAAATAGTTCTATAATAACAGATAATAGTTCTCTAATAGTTATATTTTTTACTTTCTAAATAGTTCTATAATAACAGATAATAGTTCTCTAATAGTTATATTTTTACTTTCTAAATAGTTCTATAATAACAGAAAATAGTTCTCTATTAGTTATATTTTTACTTTCTAAATAGTTCTATAAAAACAGACATAACATATCCTTATCATAGGGGCTTGTAAGGAAGATGTTTTAAGGCGTTCTCTAGACTTTTTTTATGTCAGCTTCTTGTGTACTATTACAAACGGTCATTTGTAGTGTGAGCTATCTGCGTACATATCCAA
>NW_008708401.1:2208019-2432605 GCF_000327385.1 Lottia gigantea
ATAACAGCCAGAACAAAAGGAATGCATACAAGGTTGAAGGCTGTAATAAAAGTGATATTTTCATCAAATTGATCCTGTATGAAGAGCTCTACCATTGTGGCAGACACGCAGAGAAAGTACAACACAGATCCTTACCAAGATTCACCAGTCCAATTTGCAACTAGATTAATGAGAAAGGACAATACAGATCCAGTCTACCAGCTAACTTCTTGGTCATCTAAGGGAAAATTGGAATGATGCAAATTCAAGTCAAAAATAATCCTAATACATATAAAAGGCCAGAAAACCTGATATGGATCAAGAAAGAGGAATGTTGCATAATTTATTCTATTTGCTATATACCTGATACAGTCATGCAGTATCTCCTGACAAATCATACATTGTAATGATTCAGCTAGAGCATCATCTTTAGATTCAGATTTTCCCTTCTGATCTTCTTTAGTCTCACAAGATGTTTTAGTTCTCTTAGATGGTGGTTCTTCACCTTCCACAGACTACAAGAAAAGATAACTTGTCAGGCAGAGTGACATACACCCACATGCTAGTTTCTGCAACAACAGTGACCATTGCCAAAAATGAAATATTTTCCAAAGCAATATGCTTAGTTTTAAGATTATAATTTGTCAGGAGTACCTTACAGAGAGAGATTAAAAGTACCAAGACTCACACACAAAGAATTTACAGTCAGATTCTATTCCTTGCCTTCTAGAGAGTTCACACGGAAGAAGGTAAAGAAACATTAATGGATTAATGAAGCTAACAACATTTATATTCTTTTCATCAAGAAGTAATACTTCCATAAATACTTTTCAGTCGAAGGTATTCTATTCAAAATTCATCTATTTTCATACTGTAGTCTCTACTTGTGACTTCAGCCAGTGTATCTATAGGAGAGTACTTCCTATTATATCTAACTATAAGAAAATGACACTACCTTGAGACGTTTCAGCTTAGGATCAGGGGAAGGAACCACATTCAAGTCATCATCTGAAAAATCACATTAGCACTGTAAACATATGAATTTACTTTATAATTTTGAAAATAGTTAGCAATCATGTGACATTGAGTAATCAAAAATATTTTCTTTATACTTCTTGTCATGTTTCAAAAAGAACCTCAAATTTAGTACCTCTGGTACTACACAGACAGACAATAGAGTGAAAAGGATAGTAAAGAGATTTTTCAAGAATATAATCATTTTTATATTAGGAACATTTATAGCCGCCACATGCAACATTTCCTCTTCAATGTCTATGATTCCTGTAATTTCAGAAAAACATCGCAAGATAATGACACACAGTTTAATCACATGCACTTTAAATAGAACCCATGAATAAAACAGAAACCCACCAACTAAGGTTGAATCTCCAACATTGACATCAGATTCTTCTTCTGATTCTTCTTCTTCCTTTTTTAATTGTTTCAGCTCTTGATAGACGAAACCCACATCTAGACATACCAGTAGTAAACAAAAAAAATATCTCAGTGCCAAAATTTAAACTAGACAAAATTACCTGCCATTGAAGTCATTCCCCTATGGCAGGGTTTCTCAACTGTTGGCAAGCGTGTGCCATTTGTGTAGCATCTGCGCTTGTAAAGTGATGAATTGGAAAAACACACAAAAAAAGGTAAAATAACGGTAAAAAGGAGGTGAAACAAAAGCACCTTTTAGGTATTGTCATATTTTTGTATGGAAAACACAATAATATTCTGGAGTTCATGATTAGGGACCGGCATAGCCTATGTTGCATAGGTATACTGACAACATTCTTTTTCATTCATAACTCTCCAGCTTCAGGAGGCTTTGTGTGGACTTTGAAACCATGTTCAAGGCTCTTTGATAACAAAAGTGGCGCTTAAACAAATTCACTCGAGAAACCCTGCCCTATATGGTGTATATCCAGGATAGTCAGTATGCGAAAATGAAATTCAATCCAATATCGTTCTTTTACTGAAATTGAGGCCAAAGGTTTTAAGCCTATAAAATAAGAAATGTTGTAGTTCTTGCAATTCCTCTAAACTATGTGCTTTTAGCTAAGTCTATCAGTAATAGTGATCACAGCTCACCGTCAATTTTTGAGCCTTCAAATCCATGTGTGTCCACGTTAATTGATAATTAGTTAAAATGACGACTTGTATATATATAATATACTCTGTGGTATATAAAAAAGGCATATATAGAAATAGTGGGTCAAAATCCTAGTTAGAAGTATTTTTAATAATGCGATTTTTATACATTGAAGACGAAAATTATTCCCCCTAAATGGCACCTGGCAATAGCTTTGTTTTTGTGGTTTTGCACAAGCTGTCTGACCGAAAATTGGAATGGAGTAAATTGATGCGATCATGCTGTGTTTAAGGCTAGAAATTGTGTACCTCCAACTTTTTGAAATTCTGTATTTCTGTATTTAATGAATTTTTCTCTTTTTAGTGAAGGTTTTATTATGATCAGTAGAAACATTTGGAAAAGAAAGAATGCTTGTTGTACTTGTCAAATTTGATCCCATTACAGAGATACTTACTTAATGATGGATCATACTTTTTATACACAACGTAAAATTCATCACCATGTTTCAAGTATTCAGCCTAGAAAATAAAAGATCTTAATTTCAATTGACAGTCCAAAGATTCAGTTATCTTGATCAATTTGCATTAAAGTCATTTTCTTCCCAAAAAACATCTTTGGAAGGACACATGTGTGACATTGGCATTGGCATTAGATGCATCGTATCATGAATACGGGTTGTGACATGATCAAATTAAGCCCACTACACTTTGGTTTGTGGACGTGGAAATGAGATTCCTGCTTTTAAGTCTGACCAATCAGATCAGTAGAACGGAAATGTAAACAAAACACTTAATTACTGTACCGTCCATAATAATCAAAACAATTAATGGCATGTGGCTTACATTTTGATTACATTCACAAACAAAACATTATGACAAATTTGTTTTGTAGCTATGAATATGTCATTTCTCTCACTTGTATTACCACGGTCTCGAGGGCGTGGTTTGGACTCCATGTATTATATGTAATATAAGCAATAATATCATCACGTATCTAATGTATATCTCAAATGGTAGATAAATTTTAACAACATACTGCTCTTTCATAACTTGATAACTTCACTTCCTTATTTAACAAAGTACCATTGGAACTGAAAGAAGGGTACAAAAAATAAACGACTTAAATACATTCCTTACTAGCCATGGTTCACTATTTTTGGAGGTTGATTTGGCCTTGAATATAGTCTTTAGAAGAACCCGTATCAGGATTGTATAAATATCAGATAATTTCTTCAAAAATACCTTTATGACTCTGAATTTCACGTTTAATTTTTTTTCTGTCAATAGTTTTGATGGTACATTGTGAACACTATTACTGATTAGCTTAGCTGAACAATTCCAGTTTCTGAGACCAAAGTATGATTGGCCTTTAATATTAGATAGCAACTTGATAGCAGATTGTGACATGATAACAATCATTTCTATCAAATAAGTAACATGCCATATAGGGCCTATTTTGTGCTTTCTGCAGAAAAAAAGCTTTTATCTTTGTAGAACATTTTGTTAAACATTTCCATTATCAAAAACATTGTAAATTATACCTGAAAATATTTCTAAAGTATGCTATTTATATCTATGATTCTACTTGATCAAACTGATTGTGTTTTAAAAGTATCAATCAAAAACTACTATTAGCAGTCCAAACCTTTATAGATATGAGATAATAGATATTTCTCTACAATCAGGCGTTTATTTTACTCAAATCCTTCCAATAGCTTTCTAATAGATTCCAAAAAGCAAAACACGTAAACTTACAAGAGCTTTCTAAATAATTTAAAAAAATTAATGGCTGAATTATTTTAGTTAAAACTTTCAGATACCTTAAGGGACACATATCTCTAAATTTGAGTGTATAGTTTTCACAAATTTGAGAGAAAAAAATTTTTTTTTACCTACAAAAAAAAACAGAATGATCCTTTAAAGGGACAGATTCACCATTTTCGGGTGTTGATTTGGGTTTGATTATTGCAAATAGTCTTCAAAAGTACTAGAACTATACGAAAATCTCCCAAATCCCGTTTCTGAGACACAGATATGATTGGTTCAATGAATGGCGAATCTATCCCATGAGGGTAAAAATCATGACTTCTGATCCTTTGATCTTAACTATCTTGTTTCTTGTTAATCCAGTTCCCTCCTCATGGTTTCTCCTATTCCTTTGTTGTAACTTTTATCTTAAACTTATGTGTTCTCATATTTTTCATCAGGGCATCATCAAGTCATTTTAGGACTAAGAGACCTATTTTGAAACCCAAGTTTCTATTCTCATATAAATCATCAGTAAAATTTTGTGAAGTGAAGAACGTGGCAAGACATCAGACCCTATAATGAAAAAAGCATATACAGATCTATTCTTCTGGACCTGTTGAACCAGATAAATAAATAGAGTACCCACCTTCCATCCTCTAATATTATACCTTTTTCATCTTTCTTAATAGAACAATGAAGTCTGGAAACATACTTATTACCAACTAGCGGTATATCACAATCTGAAATTTACAAGTGGAGAAAACTGAAATCCATTATCTTCAAAATATGCAGCTATTACAAACTTTGTCTTATACCTTGATTTCAATAGCCACCTTTCTTGTTTCGTAGAAGTTTTTAAATGCAGTGATTCAACTGAATTATATACACATACACACCAATGAATACAGCAATCAGCTCATCATCAACAGAAATATAAGCTTTAAAAACACAATGTTCAAAGTCTATTTGTTGAGGGCTCTGATTGGTTGTACTCATTGGCGTACAATCCAATCAAATCGCTGCATTCCATGGTGATTGGCCTACAAGGTAGGTTTTTATAGTAGTAAAGGTACAGTATAAAACATAGATCATAATAGCTGGACAATGCAAAGAAAAATTTACATAAACTTTGAATGCTATTCTATAGGCGTTATGATGGCCACAGAAACCAGGTTTTAGCCGACTAGGAAGGAATAAAATAAATGTCCAAAAATGGCCAAATGTGAAAACCAAGTATAAGATGTAGGCCTTCAGTCAATAATTTGAAGAAAAATGGACATATATTGATTGGACCACAAACTAGCTCTGTAGGCCTACTCAACTTGAGCTGAGCAATATTTTTACTGTAGTCTAGGCCTATCTGCATTCATCATCATACCAAAATCGAAAATTAGTCCCACGCCTACATCTACTGATTCTGATTACTTTTTATTGACTCACATGTACTAGACAGAAATAAAAAGCCCTGTTAAATGGGGATATTCCGGCAGGTGCAGGGATTTTAAACCTTTTCATACCTCAGGTACAGATGGAAAGATGAATATTTTTGTAGTTCAGTCATACAATCATTTTCTCCCTACACCATTTAAATCATGTCCCCGGTTCAATTTTTGTGTGCACAGCCGAAAGTTCAAATGTCACAGAGTCAGCTGATACTAAACAAAAGTTACAGTGTTGACCAACACTAATTTATAATCATCATAAAGGTAATTCAATTGATGTTAGAGAATACACATTTTTAGAGGTGTGGAAAACCCCCATTTAACAGGGTCTTTTTCTTCTGACTCCAACTGACAACTGTCAAAATATCCATAAGAGGCTGGAATAGAGGCAAATGTTTCGGATTACAAAAGTAGGCCCACTAGCCTTACTTGGCTTTTATGGCTATAATCCTATGCAGGTTTATAACTATCCAGTTTGAACCATTATTACATCTATGCCTTGAAGAGTTGAAGTTCGTGTGAAAATTGATCCAGACCAGTGTGCAAAACGCCAAACTTACAAACCTGAATGTCTGCCAATGACGAATGGACTTTTGCTGACAACAATCGCAGGACTGTCTACATCCGTTAATGACACTAACTGAGCATATGGTTCCATTTTTGCCTCATCCATGTCGACTGTTTGACGAATTTATAACCAATGTACATTTCGAAATAACTGTATGTTTCTTAAAATAGATCAAAACAATGAAGTTATCGAACAGATTCACAACATACATGGTCGAATCAAAGAAGTAGGCCTACTATTATCTATTTCAAAAAATAAAAATAACCTCTTTTAGAATTATTCTATTAGTGCCAATAGCCTATGCAATGTTTATAAAGATACTTTAGGTAAATTAAAACCGAAATATCAAAGATGAACATGCATATGATAAAAAAAAATGTAAAACTGGAGCTGTGAACAGTACCAAGCGTGGCAACGAGACCTTATCCCATTGCTTTTGGACCTTATGAAACTTCTAGCTTGTTAGCTTTCAACCTCGGCGCTTTAAAACCTAGGCTAAATTTTGAAATTAAAACTCTCGGATGTAGCTGATAAATAAATACATAGTATTCATGGCACTCCCGAAATGTCACCTCAAAATTCTCAATTTGTAAAGAATAAGAGAAGAAAAAGGTACGTGTAGGTCTTTATACGAGCGTAAAAAAATCGTCGTCGACATGAGCTGGCATAGGCACACAGGCGAACGGTTTTAAAATTTGCTGCGATTGGGTGATATATTACGCTCGTCTACTCACAACATAAGAAAGAATTCGAATGAAGAGTATATATATCTATATATGTGTGTGTTATTATTCATTTATACATTCATATATCGTCTTTGTCTGGCCTAACGTCTAGCTATTTATAGGTAACCTTTAAGAGGCCTTTTTATTTTGTATTGGTCTTATTATCTCCAAAACTGAAACAGATTGCTATTTTTCAATGCTGACGTAATTATTATCTTATGTGTGCTGTGCTAGCTCTGTCTTTGTGACACAAATTTCATAATGGCATAGATTCACTATCGGGAAATGTTAAAAAAATAATTTTATGAGATTAAAAACAACCTAGCTATTTAATTGTGAACAATCTGGATAAATTGGGAAAAGCCTTGAATTATTAACGCAATAAAAACTTCATTGTAATTATTACAATTCCGTTTATAGGCAGTTTATGTTTCTAACCTTGCATCAATTGTCTATCCGTTTAGGCTCATTCACTAATGACTAATTCTCATTTAAGCTAATATTTTTTTCCACCATCCACAGCTCGCATGAAGTTATCTTAACTTCAGCAGAAAGATGATTCCAACGAAGAATTCGAGGAGGAAGTTAGGCGCTTAGTAACACTTGCATATGGTAATGTCACATCAATTGACAGGCATTATCATCATCATGGCAGCTGTATTTAAGAGAGGGTTTGATTATGTTTTTAAGGCGCTGAAGTTAACTTGAAATCAGTGATGGTTTACTAGAAATTTATGCCTTAACGTACAAATAATGACTCTAGTTGCCGGACAATGTAGTATTTTCACGAAAAAGGGTTATGTTCGATATCCCGACATTCATATGATGAGAATTAGGCCTATCTCTTAGTTTTAGAGTCAAAATCTATTGGAACTCAACGGCAATAGATCTAGACGGGGAACATTTAAAGTGCTTCAAAGTCATCATCTATGATGATTGTAAATGCATAAATTTACATTTGTTTTGTAAAATGGTTAAGTAGAATATAGGCCTATTTAAAAGAAAAATTACAAAAATAACTTGAAATTTAGTTGAATCAAGTCTCTGCCTTGCTATTTATTTTATGTGTAGGCCTATAACGTCAAGTTGGGTCTTTGGTATATAGCATAATGGCGGCCATTTTGTAGTTGGCAAAACTCTCTCAATTTAATATATATAATATATGGCTCTGCATTTTATTCATTCTTGTTTTCCTGCACTGTCACTAAACCAGGACGAGCCAGCTCATATCTGGCAAGGAACCAAGATATCGAAAAATTTCAAGATAGCTCTGCCTCAAAATTCTTGAGCTGGATTGTAGGCTCTAAGCCTATCTTGGTTCCAGATGTGATCTACAAAGGTGGGTTTCTTTGATTTTGCTCGTTCTGGTTTAGTGACAGTGCAGGAAAACAAGAATGAATAAAATGATAACTGGGGTGCCATTAACAAGGGAGGTTTCGTTAAATCATATCACGAAGTGATTTACCCATAGGAAAAAGCGCTCCTCTCATTGAAATTAATCGACCCGTGCGCAATGCATTGTTGTATACTGTGATATAGCTGTAGGCTCCACACAATTTTTATTTTGTCCTTTTTTTACTTTCGCTTTTATTAAACATGTTATTCTAACTTTTTTTTTTAAATGTTTTTGAATCAAATCAATTTTCAGTTTGATCTAGATTTACTTTTATTTTCATTTGTATTTTTTTTTCAATTCATTTTTATTTAGCCTACTTTCATTTTGATTCAGATAAAATCTTATTTATTTTTTTGTAAATTACATTTAATTTTAAATGTCTTAAGTAAACTTTTTCAATTTTATGAAGGATACCATAATTAAGGTAAATTGGAGAGTGGTCACACCGCCCATCTTCATTAGCCCACATGGTGCAGAAAAGTAGGACGTAAAACTCCATTCATTTCATTTCATTTCTTGACTTATGAAAAACGGGTCGAAATTTGTTTGTGAACACAATACAGACTATAGTTTTCATCCGATTTAAATGAAATTCGGTATGAATATTCATAATGATGAGATCTTAGTCAAGATTGAATTTGACGATTTTTTGATCAACGGAAATTGAGTTATTGCCCTTAGTAAAAACGCATCAAAATTTGTTCGATTGTTAACGCAACAGAGGTGACAGTTTATGTCAAAATTTTATTAAATTAACAATATCTTTCACAAATTGGATTTTTGGCATGATTTGACACAGATTGGTGACCGACCTTGAAAATGTACCAGGGAAGTGGGCGCATCTTGCTAGGCAACCGATGATAGTAAGAGTAGTAAGACATTCATTGATCTTAGACCTACCTTGACTTATAATGATTCCCAAAAACAATACTACCTATCGTGGACATGGGAAACAAGATTATGGTTGTTCAATTTAAAAAGTTTCTTTTCTAAAGCTTCTAAAGTACTAAATTTTGGAAAACCTGGTATGCCATTGTGGTTGCCATGAACCCGTACTGGAACGGGGAATTCTGAGAACGTTTTTAAAGGGTTTACATTAGAACTGGTTTAAGTTTTAATGACCTCTGCTCTCCCACCCCGGCTCTCCCTCTCTTCACTTGGTTTGTAAAAAATAATACAAGGGTTAAATGCAGAGTTTATTATAGATATAGGTCAGGCAGTATAATTATAAGGAGACAATATTATATTATACGATTATTCACAGTAGTATCCATCGAATTTCGATACTGAATTACCGGGACATTTTGCGCAAGCAGATCCTGTGAAGTAATGGTTCGCAGCACAGCAAGCTCTAATTCCCCGCTTGGTAATTTTACGTTTCGACTTCTTTTCTCCTTTCAGATTAACATTTCGTTTCGTTTTATCACCCTCTACGAAACAAAAAGTTACTCCTGCATACAGCTTGACATCAGTTTTGGGTTTGGGTACTATTGCTGAGGAAGGAAGTGAAACTACTTTAATCGTAAAGGTGTTGTAAATTGATGGTTTGATCGCACCAGTTCTTACACCACTAGATGTTATACACAGATCTAAAACTTTACTTTCATCACATATGAAATACGGGCTTCTGATCTGCGGATTCACACATCTCATGCTATTTTCATAATATCGTGTTGTGAAAGACGGAGTTTCAAAAATATATTTTGTTTCCGATAGTGGTTGTAATTTATTTTGATTACCGACAGTAACAGATGTCCTAATCAAGTGTGTCTGCATTCCCCCTATTGGTAGAATGAATAGATCAAAATTCTTGATATAAGCAACCTTATTCAGACTTTCTTCGTCAACCCATTTCCATTCTAATAAATCTTGTTTATCTTTTATCTTGATGTCAATAGACTCCTTCGCATACAGTTTCTCTAGATCCACATATCCAGTATCATTATCGTTTCTGGGTTTAGTGTTTATAGCAATATAATCTCTAATCTCATTGTTTGTATTACAAACTTCTTTCGGTTTATAACTTATTACATCAATAATATTTGTAAACGACGGATATGCCAGGGCAGTATGGCACGTGTTTGGCATCTGACCACCGTGAATATAAACCAATGTATTACAATATTCCTGTACAATAGTCCAAACGTGAAATATTGACAAAGCCATAGTCATAACAGCATACTGTGACAAAAAATGTCGATTTTCTGATTGCGCGGAACTATACACCTTTTTCATATCTTCAGCTTTTTTTGCTGCTAAATGAGCTCTTGCAGCTTCGGACAATGATGTCATAAGATCATTCTGGTAGTCATACATTTCTACATAGACAGTAACAAGCTCTGCCACTCGTATTTTAACTTTTCTGCAATCTCCTGAAGCTGCTATGCCCATCTCAACAATTGCCGATGCCGCAGAAGATCCCTCAGATAAAGTTTCGCAATAACTTTCACTTACTCCAGACAATTTTTCGCCATAGCTAGTGATGTCTGACTGTAACACAGCTGGTGAATAGTTATTATACATACTTAAAAATTCACTCACTTGATCTTCAACATCAGCACCACTCGCAAGACCGTCAACTACTTCCCTCGTCAATTTGATAAATTTTTGGTTTTTTGCGAAATTTGTTTTTAAGGTTATGGCTGTTTTTACCAAATCTGGAAGGTCATTAGCAGTGATTGATGCAACTCTAGATACTCCTACGCCAGCTTGAGCAAGTGCGTCAATTGCCGACAAAATGTCACCTATTGCACCGCCAGTAAGCCATTTTAATGGGTTTCCGGCTTCAACTATAAAAGTGGTCAATTCAGCAGTGCGTTGAACTAATTCAGCAAAAACTCCCACAAATGCTCCTATCATAATATTTTTAATAAAGTCGCCTACTGTTCTACACAAATCCTTTATTTTAGTATCAAATGTTTCTAAACTTCCTTTAATAAAACCAATATCAGCAACCGCTTTAGTTTTGTCGTAGTTTGCCAGTGAGCCGAAATAGTTAGCTAATGCCTTGAAGTTGGCTTTAAGGTCAGCTGAAAGGTTATCGAACAGCTTCTTAGTTTGTTTGTTAATCTTATTCGAGATGGTTTCCAACTGTAATTGTTCTAGTTGTGCTGTGTAATCGATTTGTGGATTCAACTTGACGACTTTCTTTACTCCCGTTTGGACTTTACCAGATGCATCTTGAATGATGTTTATTGTCGGTTCTAGTAAGCAATATGAACTGTATTTAGGGACAACTGGACTACATATTTTCCTAACAATATCTGGTGTAGAGTAACGAGCTGGTGGAAAGTTAGTGAGATACTTTGTCAATTTACGTAATTCATATGGTTGTAAAATGTTGGTGATTCGTTTTTGAAGTTCTGTTAACACTGGTAGCGGGACAGCCTCTGGTGAAATTACCTCTAAAACATGTGGATATATCTGCCAAACAGCTAGAGCATCACGAGCATCTTTGACATCTTGGTCAGTTAACGACTTACCCGCTTTTCGTAAATCAACATATTTCTTTGCTGCATCTGCTATTCTCTTTACCGTACAGTCTGGTCTGTACATCCAAAGTGCCTTACACTGATCATCTGTACATGGGACTCTTTGCGACCAGCCTTGAGAACAGTACTTGCCTTCGACATTTAAATATGGAAGATATTGATCAATATGTTTCTTCAAACCATTGTAATCGTCATTTTTGTAAAGTGAAAAGACTTGAGAGAGGAAATATTCCACTGTAAGCTTTAAGATAATAGTAGGAACATTGGTACTCTTTCTCCAATAGTCGAACTGTGTACCAGTGTCCCAGTGATGTTGAAAACTTGAATCAAACGTACAGGAATCAGGTCGTTCGAGTCTGATACAAGTTTCGAATAATACCATGATAGCCTTTGCCTTACAGTAGTATTGGATTCCTACTTGTTTCTTTCCATGTTTCGCACATTCAGCAGTAACCTTTTGTTTAACTTGACCCCATTTATTCCAGTTATTAAGAGTGTTTGGTCTAAATGTAGATGGTTGTCGATGGTATTGATATAGTTTGTAATATGTCTGTGTAACCATGCCAGAAGAGTAGAATGCACTTTCTATTGTTTGTATTGGTAAAATGAGGAGGACGTCTTCGTGGAATAGCTTATTGATGGCTGCTGATCTTGCGTCGGTGTCCGGGCCAAGTGGAGAAGCAATCTTCTGATTATCCGCTCCAATATTTCCAGCATCATAGCATGCCTGTACAGCCTCGTAAAATTTACAAGTGAAATCTTTAGCTAATGCGCAGTAGGGCCAAATCTTTGCGCCGGAGTTTTTCCAATCATCACAAACTCTTTTCAGTTCATCTCTTGCGTTCTTTATCGAATCCAGTCTACCACTAACGGTTCTGTATCGACTTACTTCTGAAGAAGTATAGTCAAAAAGACGAGCCCATAATGCAGTAAAAATACCATGTGCATCGTTTCTATTCTTGTTTAACCATTTGGAATACACAGTTTCAACTTGGTCGCTGTCTTTTGATATGGTTAGCCAGAATTCCAATTTCGAACCAGCGGCATCGTTTTTGCAAGCAGATTTTACCAGTGGAAGAAACCAGATAGAGGCCAGTGAAATCAATATGTAGATCTTCATCTCTCTGAAAATAACATAAAAAAATAGACTGTATTGTCGATCATTGTCTCCGAAAAACATTCAAAATGAGACCTTTCGCATTTTAATAATAATAATGTTGGCGCAGGATGTTGACGCAATAAGACAAACTTTTTTTTTTTTATAGATATTTGACAAGTAAACACTATCTCTATCTATTCTTCAATTATTTCCCTTGACTCGATAAAATCTAATTACCTCGACAATAGGATGGACAATAAATTAAATTTAAGCCCCATATATGTTACAGACTAGGCATATTGAAAAAAGGAAGATAATATAACTGCTCCGCTCAATTCTATTCATTATACATTGCTGTGTATGTCTGTCAAATATGGAGAAGAATTTAGGGCGTAAAATTATAATTTATTTAGTTAAATAAAGGAGAATACGGAAGCCTATTAGGGCCATTCATTTTTTATTTTTGGAATTTTCAAGTTAGTATGTTGAATTTTCAAGTTAGTATGTTGAATTATGAAAATTAACAGCAGGATTTTTAAAATAAGGTAAAGGACGTAGTTATATCCCTAGATTTTGGTCTATAGTTTTCGTTAATTTGAGCCCCGAAATTTTCCCACATCCAAAAAATAGTCTAACTGCCTCTTTAAGAACTACTCGAGGGGATGAAGCTTTATAACTTTAATTGTACTTTATATTATAATAATCTTATTTATTTTGAACCTCACGCTAGCTGTCAGTCGAAATGTAAAGTTGTGGTAAATTAACAATACTGGGATTTGATGAATAAATGGTTTTGTTTCAAAATACTGCTCCTGACTTGTTTGAAGATACCCTTTTTCTGAACTTAACATGCTTAAAGAGAAATTGTCATTTATAGATTTCAGAGCTTAATTTCAGAGTAAATAACGCCCGGTTCTTTAGCTATGAATTAACACGTAACGACGAATAGACGTAAGATTTCATAAAAAAGAGTTTTACGCCCTACTTTTCTGCACATGTTTGGACAACACCATGTTATGTTCAGCTATGTTAAGACAGTGACATAACTTCAGAAATATGGTATACTTACAAAGAAGAAGTCTCTTATTCACGCACCTAAAACGAGGCCTGAAACCTCACTGATGAAACCTATCTTTAGGGTGGCATATTTATACATTTTATCTAAAAAATTCAAATTGGAATATTAATGATATTAATTTACGTTACAACTGATGTACATCAAATAAAAAAACAAAAAAGACCGTAAATGTGATATCTGTATCTAAAATGGAATAGATAACATTGGTTCAATCAAAGTATACAAGAATTCTTCGTGTTTTAAAACAATAACAGAACAGAAGAAAAGGACTGAAAGTGACTTAATATAAAAACTAATATGAACAATTGGAAAAACGTAAAAGAGTCAATTTATAACTCTAACAAGAAGACGAAGCAATCCAAAATATATTTACAAGCAATTTAAACAAAACCAGCATAACACAAGACTAGATTGCGATAATGTATCCAAGTTTAAGAACAACACGCTCAGTTATCGAGGAATAACCCTTTAAGTTATCGGGGTAACTTACTAACTTTCATATTCAACCGACGCAAGAGATTTGAAATCTGAATGTGTAAAATTATCTACAAAAATTTGATGGCAGCAATCTTGATTGAGCAGTAAGGAAATATGTGATTCCCGTTTGTAAGCAAACATGGTCCTAATGATGTTATTATTGTTATTATTGTTATTATATCCCAATATTAATTCCTTCTCTTATCAAGATAAGGGTTTTACATGACATGATTGATTTAACTTACAACCCTTGGAAATAGGATATTTCTAATATTATGGGCGTATATATATGTATTTATTTCGTATCGGAAACAGAAAGACGCGAAATGAAGCAAAGCCGTGAAGTCTGCTCCACTCTAGAATTTGGATTTAACAAAGTATTCCGAAAGTTGTAAATTGTAGCAACAAATGTGACCTTTACTAACCATTCATTGACCCTGTTCATTGCATTTTAACTGTAATTACAGAATGTCTTTGAGTTACTGAAAATTCTTGCATAGTCCTGCATAGGACATTTACATTTTCCAAACAGATTTTTTCTTTATGCTATAACAGGCAACACAAATTTTTTGTATTGCATAAATTATCTTGATAAATCATATGTTCCTGTAAAAAGTGTTTTTTATTTTTAAATCATTAGATAGTTAATTAATATGCTGATGATTTATAATGGAACATCATATTATATATTATAAAACGTAGCATTGTAAAATATTGCAGTTATTGAAAGTTTGTGTTGAAAATCCAGTTATTTGCTTTCCGTTGAGAAAATAAGCTGAGGCCTTACGTTAATTTTTTAAATAAGTCACAGTTTTAGGCGATCAAGTTTGTAGTATCTCTTATATTCAAAATGAAACGTGTTTCTGAAGAAGGCAGTAAGCCGAAACGTCAAATAACAGGACAATAATATAGTTTTGAAACTAATATATGTTGGCGACATCAAGGACGACAACTTAATAGGCCTCAGATGAAGACTAGCAAATGTTGCTATAACTATAACCAATTTGTTTGTATTTGTAGTATCTCTTACATTAAATAGCTTGTTATTCATTGTTCTTCATTGCTATTTCCTATTTCTAAGTTCATATCTCTTAATTTGTACGTTAAATTTAACATCTGTCCTTGGCATTTTTAAAGAAACATCACAACCTGTAGCACACGGGAATCGGGTTTCTGTCCTTGGAATGACTACAAATTTTTACTGACATGGGCAAAACTGATTAGAAGAAATCTGAAGGGATTACACCATTAGATAATCAAGCAAACACCTGACTGAGACATATCGGCTCTCAATGGAATCAATAAGACAAGATTATTTTTATACCTTTTTATTAAATATAATATAAAGATACATCGTAAAAATAGCATATGATACAATAATAATATATAGTTATATGTAATCAAATTTATACATAAGACAAAATGTCTTTAGAGTAAGTTTATCCGTCCCTCTAAAATATGAATAAGTTATTGGTTTCGAAACACATTTTTCAAGATTATTACACAAATTCAAACATTTTCAAAGTACCATTTTATAGCTAAATATTAAACTGCAAGTAGCACAAAAGCAAAATCGATCAAAATGTCAGCCAGACAATGAAAAACGTTAATGAAACGCCATTATATAAAAAACATTAACATACTTAGTAAACATCTCAAAATGCAGAGTTAATTTTTTTTTTTAAATAAAAAGGGGTAATCGGAATGCCTATTCGCCTTCGGCAAAATATTTCATTTTATTAATGTATTATTTACACAGCAGTTGTAATAAATTTATACACAAACTTTGCCTGGTTGAACAATTAAATTCAGGTGTCAATCAACTTGACAAGAAAGTCTTTGTGAGAAAAAAGTCATTTCTCCAAGAAAGTTTCTGATGAAGATGTGATTCAATGCATTTTGTTAACGAGACAATTGCCAACTGTCCAATATCCAATAATACCCGGTAATTCTTATTAGTATTATAAATTAGTGACGTAGGAATCTTCGGCGGCCTCGTCGTCGGAGAAATCACCCAAACCAGATGGAAGAGGGATAATTTTATGGGTACGAGCAACTGCTAAAGCGTCATCCACATTCACAAAAATGTGATCGTTTGAGATTTTATCGTAGACGCCAGAATGTAGCATAGCATCTCTCATATCCGCAGAGCAACCGGCCAAAAACATGACTATATTAACATGCCCATATTCGGTAAACATGTGACTGATGACATTAGCACCGGAAACATCTAGATAATTGATAGCATTGCAATCAATGATCACGTGATGAGTTTTTCTCAGACTTCTTAATTTGGCATCAGTAACGACTTCTTCGCCATCTTCTGGGTCGATTTCATCATCATTATTAAATGCGGAATCCAAACTAGAGTGACGTCTTCCCATACGTGATTGAGTGTTGTTAAAGCCATTTTGTTTGAGAGTGTAGCTGTTGGATGACGTATCTTCTCCGAGATTAAAGGCTGGGTTGTCAATACTGGTAAAGCTTCCAAGACCATTTTCAATAGTTGCAATATTTTTGTTGTTAAGGTCTTTGGATTTAACTTGGTCCCCATTAGGAGCAGTAGCAATATCATTATTTAACTCCCTAACGATTACAGAATCTCTTCTAAATTCGCCGCTGTAGCCACCTTCCTTTTGTAATTTAGCCACCTTCTTTTCCTTTTTCTTCAGCAATTTCAATAATTTTCTTGGATTGACAGTCTTGCCGTACACTTGGCTTCGGAAGATTTCGGCATTGGCGAAGTATAGAGAAGAATTGAATCGGAAGACCTTAACACCAGGGGTTTCTTGTGAGTCTTGGTATTTCTTGTGTTCTACCCAGACACCATCCTTGGATTTGCCAACTCTGTATCCGGAAGCAAACTGTGTTTGGAAGACAACCGAGAGTAGGGAAACTCCAACACCAATTCCCAAACCAACATCAATGTCTAAGAAAACAACACTCAAGAAGGTTGATAACCAGATGACGAAGTCGTACTTGCTGATTTTCCAGTACTTATAACCAATAGATATCTGGATGAAGAGACCTTTTAGAGAGACGGCGATGATGGCAGCGAGAATAGATTTTGGAAGAGCAGCAAACAGTGGACTGATAACCATGATGATAAGTAAGATGAGAATAGAAGTAATTAAACCATTGATCATGGTCTTGGTATTCATAGCAGAAGCAACCATGGATCTCGGTGGCGCAACACTGGATGGAAAGCATTTCATGAAACAGCTAAGGAAGTTGCACATACCATAAGCGATCATTTCCTGACTGTCGTCGACTTCATAATTGTGTTTCTTGGCACAAATTTTAGCCATAGCAATAGTGTTGGCGAAAATGAGAATAGCAAGGATGAAACAGTCTACTAAGAAATTTGGAGCCTCGTCAACTGGTGGTAAAACTGGTGCTGGGATAGTATTTGGTATGGTTCCAACAACATCAGTTCCAAAGTTTTCATGGAATTCTCCAAAGTAAGCAGCTAGTGTACCAACAACTACGACGATCAGTTCAATTGGGATTGGGATGACAATTTTGTGCTTGAATCGTTCGTTGATGCAGTCTTTGACGATCAAAATGAGAACCATGGTAATGATGGCGCAGATCAAAGCAGTGATGTTAACATCGGTTATGTGTGTAAAGATTTCTTTGTAGTTCTTGACGATCTTGAAAATGCCACTGTGTCTCGTTACATGTAATCCGAGCATTGGCGTAACTTGACTGGTGAAAATATGGACAGCTGCACCTGATGTGAAAGCAGCAAAGAAGGATTCTGACAGGTAGGCTGTGATAAAGCCTAGTTTCAAGAAACCCATAGCAATCATCATCAGGCCACAGAAGAGAGTGACAGACATGGCAACACTTTCTTTATAATCAAGATATTCTGCTACTTCATCCACAGGGATTAATGTTCCATTAATGGTACCATTTATAGTCTGATTTAGTACCCAAGGATGGGTAGACTGAAACACTTCGCCCTGTCTCTCTACGACAGCAGCAGTAAGGATACAAATAACAGCACTGGTACCCATTGAAACGTGGGGGGAGGTTCCGAAAATCATGTAAATCAGCACAGGCCATAGAGATGTATACAGTCCATTTTCAACTTTGACAGAAGTAAGTTGTCCGAATCCCAAAGCTTGTGGGATATGGAGAATACCAACTGTTAATCCGGCAAGGAAATCCGTCAACAAATATTCTCTTAATTTATAATAACGAATGGTCTTGATAAGCGGGATATAGCTAGTGATGATCTTCCAGGTTCGTTTCTTTGAACAGTAGCAGTTATCCTTTATTTTGGAGATCTTGCTGGATGACGATGTATCACTATTCATGTGAAGTTCATCAAACTGTGCCTGAGTAAATGGTTGTCGTCTAAGAGTGATCATGCTCTCCGAGCCAAACTGAGGTGGACAGGAAGTTCGGCGAGTTTTCTCCTCTTCAAAATTTTGCTTCTTATCCGTCATCTTTATGGTGATTTCCAAGTCCTCCGACTCAGTACTGCTCCTTTCACCTGAAAATAGAAAAAAAACACTATTAAACGTCACGGACAAAACAATATTGTGTGCTGATTTCAAGCCCTGGTTTATCAGTTGTTGGCAAGATCAAGTTAGTAGAAACCTGGTGGTTGTTCAGCTCATGTTAACATTTGGTTGCCGAGTACACATGTAAACCCGTGGTTGTTGACAAAATAACCTAAGAGGATGTAGAAATGAAATGAATGGAGTTTTACGTCCTGCTTTTCTGGGCTAATGAAGACGGGTATGCTTTGCAGGCTCAAGTTAACTTGACAATATAATTAAGACAAAAGGGTACTTTGTGGGTTCATGTCAATCTGTGTTTTTGACAAAACAGTTTCACAATTCATTTGCTGTGTATCCGAAATTTGAAGACAAATTTTTGTGTTAAAAAGCTTAAACGAGAAACACTACTACTACGTACAAATTGGTGTTTGTTTTGTTCATGGTTACATTTTCATAATTAACAAGTGCTTGATAGTGTAGTAGTTACTCCAAAAAGTGTCAAAGACCTTCAAGACACTAAAAGTAATAAAATTTTATGAGTTGTAAACAGTTGGTTGATGACAAGAGTAACTGGGCCGTTTCCGATTTAACTTCCAACCAAAATCACGATTTAAGACTAAAGTAAAAACTTGTCAAAAGAATCCAAACAAAAGTGTGATCTTAGATTGTCGGTTCAATTCAATAGATCTCTTTGACGTGCCAATATTAAAATTATTTAGCTCGAGGCGAATTAGGTGGAATCAGACAAGTTTATTATATTGTAGGTTTTTTGAATATGATTTATGATCATGACGTCATTTGACCCCTGTACTTTCTGTTCTAAAGATATTTACTTTGATGTTTTCTTGACTTCTTCAAATGCAAAATAATGTTTCAATTCAGAGCACTGAAACTACATTTGAAAGAATTATAAGCACTTAAAATTAAAAGTGTTATCATAAGTGAAAGTGAAGTAACGTCGTTTAGTAAGGTGCACTTAAACCGCTTTTCATACTTGACATCATAATGTTAGATCCCGTTTGTTTGAAATATATCATAGTTAGATGGGTATATGCGCCGAGTCACTAGAAGATTCAGCAATTTTTTTCTTACATTTTTACAACATTTAAATCAAAGACGAACCGGAATTCGAATATCCATTGTGTCCGACTAAATAGTGGTTCTTCATGAGATCTCGCTTAAAATTATGATAGACACTTAAACTGAAATGGTAGTACTTGATACACATTTGACTGTTATACAACATCTTTATATTCTCAACAATCACTTTAAGTCATCAGCGGAGTTTTTTAATCAGAATTATTGATTTATGGTAGAGTGAGATCGTTTTGTGCTGTGGATATGTACTTTGGACTGGACAAAATTTTATATCAGTTTTTCCTTGCATTAAATTTTGGTTGCCGTAAGCGATTCCCAGATAATGTTAGTTTTTGTAAATTAATTTTGATTAACAGAGACTGATCATATATATTACATATACAAATTTGAGAAAAATTTCTTTACAATCCCTTTAAAAGCCTAATCCAAGAGATTAAACTCGGCTTTAATTTGTACGTAATTATCACCTTGACGAAAAATTGCCTCCGGTGACCCCGTGTCATTGTGTCAAAGGTTACAAATTTTCGCTGTCACCTGAGAACAAGAAAACATCCCTCTTAACCTGCTTAGCTCGTGCAATTGATAGCTTACCTGTGAGCTTACGTCGGGGATTACGTCATCTTATAATGCGATCATAATTTAAGAAGACATTACCATTTTATTATTGCCGTATCTGAGAAAGAGTATATAATAACCTAATAGTTGATAAATTTAAACAATTCAACTATCTTAGGAGAAGACCGTCTTAAATTATTCCTTCTGTTTCGTTACTGACATATTCTAATGGATTACATTAATCCTTACGTTCTGTATTTTACTCCAAATTGTGTTACCTTCCTATTAACACTATTTCAAATCTTTTATTTTATATTCTTATTTTAGCCGAAAAAAGATAATTCAAGAAAGCTTAAGAGATTTGAATATTGTTCATATCATTTGATAATATAGCTATAATTGGATATAACTCAAATAGTTGAAACAACTAAAAGTTGTCATAATGCCAACCTAGCTAGTTTGGCACGATAATTTCATATTCTGATGAATAAAAAGCCATGCCACGACATGTCTGTGCATCTTCCAACCTTCCATTGAGAAATGACTTTTTGGACGGCGAAGGTAAAAATTTACAAATCAAGAACATGAAATGTAACTTGCAGAACAAGAAAATGTGACATTGTGCACAAATTACGAAAATTCCCCATAAAAAGATGATGAACTATTTCCTTGACATCAAACATTTTAACTTCCGTAAATGTCAATTTTTGATACATATTTATGGAAGAATCGACCCTTTTTAATGCTGGTCTGACTTCTTAGAATTAAGAATAGGAACAGGAATCATCCCGTGGAATACAAATTTATCAACACTGAGTGGTTAGTTCTTAAAAGTCATGTGATGTTCGCCATGTTTCTGAGACAAACCATTATTTCATTATATTTAATTTTCCTGTAATCCGGAAGCCAAATGTTATCATAGGATTAAATTAGGATCGCCACTGCACGAACATTCGAGTTAATTCGATGAAACGTATCGAAATCTAAATGAATCCGTCATCTGTCAAAAGTTAATTTTTTTTTCTATTTTAAGTTCCTTTTGATGGATTACTGAGAAAAGAAACGTGATGTTGTAGTTGTTATTTTTTTGTTGAAGCATAATAGGTTAAGTTTTCAAATTAAACAGTTGGTATGGGAATGGTGTCTAGTTAAAGTACTCTTAGGCTATAGGAACTCTAAGACAACCGCTTATGGTCATATTGTCGTCTTTCTGAATAATTCCTTGTGATACTATCGAGGCACTTCATGCTTATCTTTCTAGATCTCCCGACTCCACAACCGACTTTGTCAACTCGAACTCGGCATCCCTTACAGAAGTCGACACAGCTGATGGTTTGTAATTTTTCAATTAACTATAGAAATATGAAATAGAAGCCAGAAAAGCTACTAATTTACAAACGAAATCTGGCAGCATTAACATGTCTCCATTCAAGGGAGTACGCCTATACATTGAAAATAAAATTGTTTTGCTATAATGTTCTATAGATGGATTAAATGTATATTTTGACGTTTACAGCATAATTAATGATATAAAATATGATATCTACCTTAAAATAAGTCTGACGTCCCCAATGAGATAATCCTTACACTGTGTTAACCCAACTCCCAGTTGAGCTGTGAGAATGTTGGATTAGTTTGAAAATCAACCTTATATACCTTTTACTTATCCACATCTTAGGCATCATCCATTAATCAAAAATCCGTCAAAAGTTACGTGAATTCATTTGTTCATAACTTTCACATTGCCACGCCTCCTTACCAGGATATTTTTGGAAACTTTTTAACTTGACGGCTTAATTGTCAAAGTGATACGGAACATAAATCGAGCGCAACCTATCATCCTCGCATGTTTTATCATTGTCAAGATGAATGGGCAGCCGAAAGAATATCCTTTCGTATGTCGAGAATGATGTCCGGATAGATAAATCGAACACATACCCAGCCAGAAGCAGTTTATAATCAATGTTTGACAGGACCATTAGAGTTGAGCTCGTATATCATATCTTGACATATCTCTATGTCATTTGGTCTGTTTGTAACTTTAACAATATGGTTGTCTATAAAATAATGGATGGATTTCCAATCCAACTGTTGAAGTTGTCATATAATATGATAAAATGTCATATTTCAATGCATCCATCAATACAGTCGATGACATTTTAATCTTACACCGTGATATTTCCTTTCAAATATTTCACATCAAGCAAGAGACATCTTTAAAACTAGGCAAGAATTTGAAGGTTATCCAGCAACGCAATCATGTTCATTGGCAATTCCAATAGTGATCTAAGGTAAAACATTGTTTCCTCGATTTAAAATTTGAGCAAAATCTGTCAAATATATGAAATCCTTGAAAACTTGAGTAACCTTAGTTGTTAGTTCATTGAGTTTCTTTTTTAAGTTGAATAAAAAAAAATATGTATTAAAAGATCAAATGATCTTTCTTACCAATATTTTCGTTTTGGAATTTAGCATTTTATGTGATATGTACAAATTAAGATCAATTTCACACTATTTAAAACTTCTAGGAACTTCATTAATTGTAGTTAGGGTATCAGATAGAGTGGCTCCCTTGGGATTTGTCCTTTTTTTGCAGTTGAGCATTGATAACTTCCTCCAGTTGGCAAATGACAATTTTGAATTGCTGACATTTTTAAGACTTTTTTTTTTAACCAAATAGAATACTATTCATTTGAAACTCAAAAATCGTTTTGATTGGAAATTGACCAGTATATTATTTCTGAATTTTTACAATGAGACAGACCTGCAAATTTGCCATTGTCATTCATTTTTAGATAGATCTATTACAAAATTTCATCTTAGGATTGACTGAATATCACATAGTTATTAAGTGGCATGTTAAAATGTCACTTAAATTTAGCGTATTACTATTAACACCATAACATTTTCAATGTGTGATTTTTAAATGATCAAAAGTTGTTCAAATCTGTTAATCTTTATAGATAACATGTTATTGTTGAATATATTTTTCAATTTTTTACGCTGCGATAAGATACACTTACGGAAAGCTTTAAAGGGATTTCAAATAGGATCTAAACTTTTCATAGGTATTAAGGACCCAATTTCCAAGTACTGTAATTCTCCAGTAAAATTAAGCTAAAGTTTAATAACAATGCTAAGACTAATTGATGCTATCAGTGTCCCCCAATACGTATACAACCTTTAGTTTAGACACCTGAAAAGCCTTTGATTTGAATCTTAAACGATCCATGCTAATGGTATTGAACTGAAAGCATATTTTCTCTTTTCTCTCATCAGAGACGACAAAATGAGTACGTTGAAACGTCAATCAAAGTATAACTGATCTGATAATGACATACCACGTTGTATTTCTCGTTTGGGTATATCCCCCCCCCCCCCTTTTTTTAGACCGCTTTCGGGCCTGGGACTTGTGACGTATCAATAGGAGATTATTTAATAAATCAACTATCTCTTTAGGTTCTGACTAGTAAGTGGCCAATCTTGTCAACCTGATTAGCTTATATAAAATATATTAGGTCTACGTCTTCATTGCCCTATTATTGATAACGTGTGTAACTATAGTCCGAAATATGTTTAAATGTCGATTGCCCAAAACTGTGTACAGCATGCCGAATCGCCAAATCAGAATTTCATTAGATATTTTTAATGTACACCCAAACTGCGGTAAAAGTTACAAGATCATCTGCCTGGCTAGCTCTCAGTGGATCACTTCGAACTCGGTTGACAAACTCTAACGACTGTTCAAAACTATCAAGGTGTAAGCTCTTATCATGTACCTATAGATAATTTCTGATGTCGAACGTCTGAAAACTGAGTTCAACTTCTGCTCAGATGTCAAATATCGCAAATTCAACTAACAATTGACTTCAAAGAATCAGGCCAAATCGTTATGCCTTTTCTATACATATTTAAAGCTCGGCATAGCACATGAATCTAATAACATCATTGAAGTTTCAAGAATAATTGATTCATCATCTATGTCGGTATTTGTGAGGAAAATGATGAATTATTATTGTACAGTATTCATGTTGTAATTCCGGTTTTAGATGGTTTAGAAGAATACCGTATTTAAATTATATGAGAAAGAATCTTTCGAGAACTACATAGTGAAACAGACCCAAACATCCAACAACAACAACAAAATAAAACAATGTATGTTGTATTTGATCAGAGTCTCGGACCACCTTTCAACTATTTAATAATTAATATTCTGCTTAGGCTATTATTTCATTCTTTAAAAGAAGAGATAAATCTTCCACCCTACCTACATCTAACAAATATTTTAGCCTAGGGCTTTGTTGAGCCGGTAACTGGCATATCACTATTCGTTCTCTATATGTTTAAAGGAACCCAACAAACTATAATTTGTGAATCAGAAGTGAAATGGAGTCTAACGTGTTATTCTAATGATTAAGCTCGTGAAGAAAGGCAATACCTGGCAGTGTGCAATGGGAATGAATGAAATAAAAATAATGAATGAATGTGAACTTACTAGAGTTAAGCCTGTTCATTACCATTGCTATACGTCGCAAATCCATTGGGCTACTAGAACTACTATCTTCATTAACGTTCTGCATGATCATAATAGTACTGATACACCAGTAAAAAGTCTTAGAGATTCTGGTTCAGTCTTATTGTCCTTGCTAATAACACTACAGATGTCCTTGCACTAACGAAGTATTCAAAAATCTCTAGAAATATGGCCAAACTTTTCTCAGGGGACTCATAATCTCACTGTAAAAAAAGACTGTACCGAGTTGGTAAAACCAAAATTCATCCACAATAACAAAATAAATTTCGCTTTAAATCAGTCGATGTTTTCACTTCAGAAAAAATTGACAACACAGAAAGTCGATTTACAGCAAACGTAAGAAGTATAAACGTGAAGACCTTCAAAACGTTCAAAATAACGTAATGAGGTGTTATGGTCAGTAAACTGAACTGAGTTGAATTTATACCCGTAATTAACGGTCAAAGAATGCTCTATTCACAAACCTGAATTGTTTTCATAGAAGATTTTGACGCAATCAAGGTATCAATGTGAACAAAACTATGTCGCCTGCTTGAAATTTCTACACTTTCTATTCACCTTGCTAATTAGTCCTATAATCTACTAATGAAAGGCGATGGGCTATAAAAAAAACTGCAAATTTTTAAGCTGGGATTTTGAAGGGATTTCGTTTCTATTGTTATTCAAGTATTGTTTATTTATCAGATTGAACGCCGTCCGATGAAAGTTGTTGTTTTTCGGGATACATCTTTATGTAAATCTTGATATCTGTTTATCTGTTTAAATGAAAGTCTGTTAATATTCTTCTGTAGCGTCTACGTTTTACCTACCAGTTGCGTTTAATTAAATTCAATTGAATCAATTTAACAAAAACACAAGACAATATTATGGAATATAACACACTTCTTTAATAAGGTTGGGCACATAACGTTTCAACACAATATACACGTGACGTCATCAGATGTAATGAAAGTTGAAAGTAGGAAAATAATAATCTTTTTACAACGAGAAAACTTGATTCTAACATGCTAAGTTTCTTAAATAAGCTTTTCAACTTGAAAGGTCCAGACTTCCTATTTTAACAAGGCGGATATTCTTATATGCAAAGTTTCTTGAGCGAAGTACGTACCACAACCTCGAAAATTGACAAATACCCTCTGGTGGTGATGATGATGATGATGATGATAATGATGACGCTTCTTATCCTACTGCTACAACTGACGATGATGATGATACTGATGGCATCGATGATACTGATGGCGAGGATAAAGATGCCCATGCTTCAACTCAGGATGATGATGCTATGACGATTCTTATCCTGAAGATGATAAAAACGCTGTTATGCCCCTACTTCAACCCAGGATTATGATGATGATGATGATGCTTTAAACCCACGGATGAACAAACCTATTTCGATGTGCTTTTCTTCAAATCGAACATTGTAAGAAATTATTTCACAATTCGATTCATCATCACTGGACATCATCCTTTATTTCCTCCTGAAATTAAATATAGGTAATTAGATGAATACCCTATTCTATTGGTATAACTTGGCATCTGATATAGTTTATATAAGACCCGTATCACTTCTAGAAATGATATTTGGAATTCGGAGAAACAAGTCATACTTGGCATAAAAACGATGTTTTCGGATATCGTTTGTGACAAGGCAGTGTTTTATGCAGTCATATATGAAATGTTGTACACTGTCTATTGTATCAAATTTCTCCCGAGAAAAGTGCAAATTTCCCACCTGGGGACATGTCGACCCTGTAGTTGAAAACCTACGGTCTATAGTAATATTTGTAAGAGAAACTTGTCCAAGATATGAAAGTGTTCATATAATATATTATGCTACAGTACTCTAATCTAAAGCCACCATTTTTGACTTTTATATATTTGTTTCATTTTTTCATATCAAAAATATCCATCCATCATAAATACAATTGTGATTTTCACCTGTCAAAACTATTTAAATCAATACGTCTTTAAGTGCGCGGATAAACCACAAATAGTACTGTTAAAGGTAGAACATGTCAAGGTTGTGACGAGTTCCGCAAGGATCCAGGACTTTACATGCCTTCTGTTCAGTCATTAAGAATTTATAATTAAATCAAAATATAGGTCGTAGAATTTCGTCCAGAAATCAATTGATCTCCGATGATTTAACTACCGAGGTCGGTGACGTTTGTAATGTGCAATGCTTACTCTTCCAGATAAAAAACTGGTTCGACCGTGTTTGTCATCATGACAACTATTTCTGAGGGCTGGCCAATCTGATACTGTTTCTTTGATATCAGTACTTTACTTAAGATCTAACGTCATTCACAAGGGAATATGTTCACGGATCAAAATTAATGTCGAATGAAAAATCAACTTCTTGATGCAACTTTAGGAGTATTCATTTTAACCTACGGTTGATAGACTTGATTTTTTAGTTTATTTGTGTGTTTACTCGAGAAAATCAATATTAGATCCAAAGTAAAGCCAACAGGAACGACATATATATATATACATATACTGTATATATGTTTACGTTTCGTCTTCAGTATTTAGGGATTGGATTTATCCATATCGTTATGAATTGGTTTCGTATTTCCGAAGTCATCACGTTATGTGTATTCATGTTGAATTAAAGAACATGCATAGTTATCAACATGATGCATTTACCTCAGTTTGATTGGCCAATCTCAAACATCATATCGTGAGTATTTGTACTGATGCGTCATTACATTTTTAATGTGTCATTACATATAATATCACATTGATAAGTAGAAGTATTTTGTGTGTAAAGTCGTGATTTAACCCGGAAATAAACATTAAAAAACAAGAGACAAATCTTAATTCCTTTCCATACGGTAATTGGTATATCAATGAAGGTATTATATTTCTAATACATTAATTGTCGTTCTACTAAACAGCAAAACGTTTGGGCGGCTGAACGCACGGCTGAAATAAGAGCTCCACCTCGAATATCCTTTTCATAGAAAGCATCAGTGTGATGATCATGGTACAACGTACATGTTAATTCACCTGATGTCGTTTGTTTTCCCAGCGTGCTATTTTTTGTTCAGATGTCATGTTAAGTAAGGATGTAAATGAAATGAAATGGATTTTACGTTTTACTTTTCTGCACTTGTTTGGGCATATAAAGATTGGAAACGTCATACAGTGTGAAATAAGCCTACTCTTTTTCTTTTTCCAGCTATCGAGAGATTTTTAACGTGCATGGATACCAGTATATTGTCCCAGTCGAACGACTTGATGCATTTTCCATAATATTACTGCATCAACAGAAACCAGGTTGAACCCTCAGGTACAAGGGGTACGGTTGAGGAATATTATACTCTTGACAAACATACTAATACTGAGATGTCCTAAAGTTTAGCTCAACCCACAATCACGTAAAATGTTAAAGATGAAAAGGAATAAGAAATCCTTGAAAATTGAAAAATAATTCTTTATTTTGTACACCATACTTATGGCCCCGCCACACCAGATAGGCGTTCTTAATGCGCTGCTACCGCAATGGAAAATTATCTCAGAGTGTGTTAAGGTCGCCATAAGAGTGATATAATAGTGTAGAATACACAAGACATCGTGCACTTGCCGCTATTGGACACATTTAAAACAAACTTCAATGTTCTGTTCTGCAGAGTGCTGAAAAAACGCTAGAACGCAACATGGTCTCATAACTCGCGATATGAGTTCGACTAGTTTTAAGTTTGTAATTCATTAGAGACTTTTCCTCGCGTTTGACCGCGACTAGTACATTTCATGTCGAGCAAGATCGCAAATAGTCGCAGTCCGGCGATCATTGTTATGAAAACTCCTGCAAGGTGTTAGAAATGGAAATCCTTGTAGTAACATATTATCAGTTTCAGTATTAGACTGTTAGTCGAACTCAAGAGATGAATGGAAAAAGGTAAAAACCCGGTTTTACCAAATTATAAGTTATAAAGCCTCAAATAAAATTTATTCAAATTACCGACCAATCAAATGGGGTATCGTTAAAATGATTCATTTTATTGTAATACTGGTGCCAGTAAAGTATTAACAAAGTCACTAAATGCCAGATAATTTCTTAATGCCAGGAACATGCGAGACCAAAAAAGGTCTTAGAATGTCCTTGATCTTAACATTCCTCGTAAGAACATTCAAATGTCTTATTAAAAAATCAAATTCTTACCTAAAAATGAAACGTAGGTACAACTCTGCCTATAACGAAAAATGTGTCAAAAATTACTCTCTTATTTCGGGTTTTAATTTTACCCCCTTCCATTTTTTAATGTTTCCATTTTGTTTTGAATCTGACACGTAGGACACTGTTTATATGTTTACTAATGTTTATTATCATTATTTCATTGTTTTTATTTACAGTGCGTATTTATATACCATCTTCATTTTATTCTTTAAAATAAACGTGTGGATAAATAAAAACAATGTGGGAAAATACAATTGACCATCAAGGCTGACCATAACGAAACTTTTCTCTAGACAGACTTATATGGGAGGATGGGCTACTGACTTCAGAAACGGCGTAACTTTACAATAATCGAAAACGAAACCATCGTTCGATTTTCTATGGACTGTAATTGCGATCGGCGTGTGGAAGTCTGGTGCCCTTGAATAAGTCTGTCCTCATTATTCCAGCAGACCCAGCCTTAAGCTTTACAATTTGTTTCTTTAGCGGAAACACTTCCTCAGATATATAAATCTTGTGACTAAGGAGCGCCGGGATTAAAAGAATAGAAGCCACCAATTTATTCCCATGTCGATTCTCCCTTTTTCGACACTTCCCATTTTGTCCCTTCTAGATTTTCCACTTTTTCATTTTATCCCTTTCTCATTTCGTCCAGTTCGCCTTTTCCTATTTCGACCCTTTCCTATTTTCATTGCATTTACAATTGAAATGGACAGTATAAGAGTAAGTTGAACACAGAAGAGGAATTGTAATTTATATGATATAAGAAAATTTGAAATGGACGAAAACACCCGTCAAACATTTACATATTTCAACATGTTGAAGTTATTGAATACAAATATTTCATTAATAGTAGGCCAAGGAGTACCAGGGTTAAAAGTCTACAAGCTCCAAGACAACTCTCACTCAATCTTAGTGCTGTTTACATAGTCTTACTTTACATTCGTTATGACCAAACCATTTGTATTTCAATCTATGGTTGTAAATTTATATTTAGTGCATAAACATGAACTATTTAAATAGCGATTTCTAATTTACCACGGGGGTCAAATTGTGTGTTTATACATTTTCTCTGAATACAATTCAGTGGCTATGAGTTTCCTGCCCTATAAACATACTTGATTGTTGTTTTTTGTTAGATTGTTTAAAATATATGTAACAAATTTGGATATCCATGTCCTATTTACAGTCTGTAGTTTGTTTAACAATAGTCCATATATTGTATGTTATATATTTCTACGGTTTTCAAAAAGTTGTTGCATACCCTTTTTCAAGTGTATCAAGAACTCTACAATATCTATTGCCTCGATTCATATTTTTTTGGTCTTCGATTCCTGTAATCCCAGTATGTTGATTTTTAGGGGCGTGTCGGATCCCTATCAGAAAATATAAAAAATACAAGAAGTAAAGCAGTATTCCCGATCTACATAGGCTAAATACTCTCTTAAACATAATATTATACACTAGTAGTTTCAATGCAGAGCATAAATTTGAAATTGAAAGTAACTTCATTAGAAGGTATCTTAAAACAAAACCTATGTTCCCGAAAGCCTTACAGACCGCAAAGGCAAGAGTAGTGTACCTTTTTAATTTAGACGTCAACTAAAAACAAAACTAAGGTGAACACAATATGACGTGACAAAAGTATTCCAATGACGCTGTCATCAATTATAATGTGTTTCAAGGACGAAAAATAAAATTTTACTAAGGACAGTAGGGTCACTGATTCGGGTTGACTTATATAATGGCTAATTCCTTTGGTCACGTGAATATATTTTTGGTTTGCTAACCCGAAGAAACCAATCTTGACTGGGTCACGATCACAGGGCGAAGGATTTTTTCTGTCGGTTGTTAATTTAATTGATATCTTGATATAAGGTCCACAATTTGTATTTTTATATGTAGTAGTAAATATAGGTTTGGTTTGTTTCGCCTTTTTTCACCAGTGTCCGCTCTCAAAACCTATCATTAAGGTCAGAGAATTATCATCAGATAGAAATAATATTGATTATTGAGCAGGTTTGGTATCTACCTTGGGCTTAGGTCGGATGTGATACAGTTCACAATCAATGAAACTCATACCCGAAACAGTCATAATCTAAGAATGCATATTATGTCAGATTACACTGACCAGTCACTATTTAAGACTGTTATGATCTCGTCTATTGTCCAACTCAACTTAGTCAGAGTTGATTGTTATATATCGTCTTAACCACTTCCGGCTATCTAAAGGATGATATCAGAGTTTTTAAATACCAATAAACTCAAGACGAAACACGTCATTTCCATTAAAAAGAAACAAATGGATACGTTTGTCTTCCATGTGCACTATTTGGTATACTTTGGATTTTGATGTTCATGTGTTGATCCCGATATTCCAGAAAAACTGGAGCATTCCTTGAATCTTTGAAAACATTGATCATTCTTTTCTAACAAAAATTTTCTTTTTTAAACTGCCAAAATGTGCTGTTGTTAAAATTCAACTATGTCTGCCAATCATTAAGTGGGCGTGTCATCACGTTTTCAGCATTTATTGGATCATAATGATATCAGCTTTCATTGGGTATTGGTTTTGTAAATATGCGATTATAAACATATTACATGTTAGCATACTTAACAATGTGAAAACCAAGCACAATGACAATCTCCTTGCCAATTACAACAAATCGGCTTCTTGCATAGTAGCAGTTTTGTATAGTCAAACATGAATTGATCCCACAATATTCACATAAAGTATAGTGTCGGAAGTTGCGCCCGATGCAGACCATGCTTTTTGAAACACCTGATGGTACATTTCGTTTGAGGAGTCCACTATTATACAGTTATTACTCCCGATATTATGCTTTGGGTGAGTTTTTTGGTTACGAAATTGCTTTGCTTGTACGAATTGTTTTACCATATCATATATATGAACACTTTACAGAATTATATATGTACTCTCCACAAACGAGAAGTGCGAAAGCCTTTTAGGCCCATCTAGAAAAAAAATTTGATTATATTCTTCTGAATGTATTTTGCACAACTCGGAATTTCGGATTCCACAACTCATAATTTCAAGTTCTTCAAAACGCTTAAGACAAATATATTATTTAATTATGTTTTTGAATACCATTGACATTTTGAAAATACATTCATTTTTTGTGAACAGTTTTCGAGTTATTGCCCATGGCTTGATTTAACTCGTCAAAATTTGTTCAATTGGTTAAAACGCTTAGTCTTTCTGAGGCAACAAATTTAATTTCTTAGTAACCCAAACCTTGATGGAAAAGATCCCTTACTATATTCTTTCCAAATGAGTTTCAGCAAGACAGCGTTTAACATCCGAAATTTCGACTTGTGGAATCCGAAATTTGGAATTATGCAAAATACATTCAGAAAAATAAAATATATTTTTTTCAGATGGGCCTAAAAGGCTTTCGTAGAAAAGTCACATTCATAACTGATTTTTTTTCAACTTGAATGAAAGGTTAACAAAACAATATATACGTCAAATGATGTACATTTATATGTATGAAATTTATGGAAATATGTACCTACGAGATTTATCGTTTCAACTCTTCAATGACAACAAGTACAATAATAATATAAAGTATAATTTCGCATATTTTTAAAATCTTGCGACCTTACACAATATATAGAATAGTATATATCAATTGAAGAACAAATGATCCCGATTTTTTTGGTTGTCAGATGTCCAAACTTGTGGACTCCAAAGTTTGAAGTCCTTTGGCAAATCTTTTATTCAAATCATTTAAGTTTGAAATGTGCTTATCAATTTGTTGACAACGTAAATTATCCAGACTAGAATATTAAATTATTATCCCATTGGGTAAAAACACGATATCCAACTATTGAATACAACGTATCCGATCCGTTTTCAGATGTGGGACAATCGATCCGTCCGTAGATCTTAATGTTATGCAAGTGGTGAATACAACGTATCAAATCCGTTATCAGATGTAAAAAAATCAATCCCATCGTACATTTTGTAGGAGGCAAGATTCGTGTATTTGGTAACAGCGACCTATGTAGTAAAACCCGGTCAGGCAATAAAGCTGTTTTAAAGATAACGAAAACAACAGTCAGTTTTGACAATGACAAAGTGACATATGAATATGGCACAAAAGTGTAATTGTGTTTCACTTCAGGACATTAAAGAGAAACTTGTTCTTGGTGACACTCACGTTTTATAACGGTCTTTTGTCTTGTTTTCTACTTTAAATGGTCAGTGTAAGTAGGATTGCTGGTTTGAACACAAAAAAGACATATCTGTTTTATCCTTTTAAGAATCGTGTAACTAATATTTCACATTAAGGAAAATGGATTTCGCTTTGAGTTTGTGTTATAAGTAACCGTTTTAAAAAAAATAACATTTTAACAAATGGAGAATACCAACATACAATTAAAATTAAAACCAAACTTTCGTTCCGTTTTTTTTATTAGCTTTTATTTTTAATTTATCCACTTCAGTTAGGGTCTGACCACAGCCTTCTTCAACGTTAGTCAAATTAATGGAAAAATGCAGGAACCACAGACGCCTGATTGCAAATTGGTGCTATAGTGTCCCCGATATACATAAACAATTTAGAAAACCTTTTTACAATCCCTTAAAGCTAATACCATGGGTACATATTGCATCTTGCACTAAACAAATGAAAAATTGTATAAATTGTTCGCAATGTTAATGAACTTATGTAACTGTCAAATAAAAGTTTCAGAATTGTCTAAAAATAACATTATATTGCCTCGACCTTTGACCTTATAACCTAAAATAGATTTCTTCTATCTTTATATAACAACAACTAATTACCATGTTTCGACCCGGAATTTCTTATATTTGTAACAAACACATTCTTTTAAACCTACTATACCTAATAAATTTAATGAAAGTTCCCACGAGTCTATGTCTAATGTTTCATCGTTTTATTTCATTATAAATATATGATGACAAAATGTGCATATATGGTTAGAATTTATACGAAACTATGTCACCAGATTCAGATATTTAGGAGCAACACGTGGTTTCGTATGATTAAAATTTTGACAAGAATTTAATAAAATATCAAACATTATATGAAAACGTCAGAAATAGAAACAACAAATTCTTACACGTGATGAACCTAAGAGTTCGACAGACTAAACTAGATTTCAGTGTAGTAAGAGTGCAGTCGAATATTATATGAAACTAAGAATAGATTCTTGAGTTACCGTCGCTTCAGCCGATTTCTTTTCAGCCAAAATCTGTCAGCTGTGCGAGGAAAGCGCCGCCGATTTTACTCAGCTGTTATTCGCATATTAGTTATCACAAAACCCTAGTTAAATTATAAATCCACTGAACATGATAACTTTAATGCATGATAAATCAAAACTATCACATTTTGATTACCATATGTGACTCAAATTTAAAAAGACAACATTTTAATTTGGAATACATATACATTAATAACAAAAACACTTCTATATGATGCCTGCCGTGTTTAATGTATATTCATGCATTATAAATTACACGATTAAATACTTTTTAGCCGCCTTATTCATAGGATTATTTTGCTAGCCAATTCAGCTAGTAGAAACCAGCTAGTCACTTTTTATAAATTAAATCGGATTAAGAAAAACTTCCCGAGAAGAAACCAACACTTAACTCATACGTGGAATAGTTAACAAATACACATACACTTTGTGTGAAGGCACCCTTGGAATGAGTCGGCGTTGATGAAAATATAACCATAACCCCATAATTTAGCTTTTGACTTTGTTGTTACTGATGGCAATTTAAGCCAAATTCAGGATATTTTTGGTAGTTTGTTGTAAAAGGAAAGTTGTTCTAAGGTTATCAGTACTGTTTGAAGCTATTATACAAATTCACTTTTGAATAAATGGCAGTATTCAACCTAGTGTTGTCAGGATAGCACCTATAAAAGATCAACACTAACATAGGTCTAAATTGTATTACAATATATAAGCAGTAGTAAAATCAATATTAGGCTATAATAATGTATTACGAGAAAAATATTTAAAAGTTCAAGGGAGGTAATAAGTCATTGAATTATTTATTGCAAGCCGTTCTTACACTCTTTGGCATGTCTGTTCTGCACCTGATTGGGTTTATGAAAACGGATAATACATGAAGTGTGCAATAAGGGATATTTTCCAGAACAGCATTCTTTTTTCGTTTTCCAACTATCGAGGAGTCAGCAATTGAAAGATAATCTCTTCAATGTGTCTAAAAAAGTGGAATTCTGCTCTTTAAGTTGCCTATTGGTTCTGCCCTTCGCCAAGTGAGATCATAGAGGGGGATACAAGAACACACCACCTATCCGTAATCATTTTTTTTTTTTGCATATAAGTATTTTGATAATTAAAATAATATTGTAGTTTACATTCCTCGGTGTGAAATGAGTTATATCCCTTTGACCATTTATCTTGTTTGTTGCCGTTAGGTTTTCTTGTTTCTGTATCTTTCAATACCTAAAGTCTTTGAATGGCATTTAGCAATTGTGAGTACGATATATGTATAAATTTTAACAGGTTCTACCTGATGTAATGTATCAATAAACCATTTATCCCTCTTGTGTGTTCTTAATAATAAGCATTAATGTTTATATAGTTTGCCCACCACTTCTTCTCATTATGTGCCTGAGGACGACGGGGGAAACACGTCGAAACGTTGCATAAAACTTTAACCAGTGATTGTCGTTCCATAAAGCTGTGTCTATATATTTCAATACCTAATAAAAAACAAAACCTAACTAGCATTGAAATGAAACGCAGTTTTCAGTCCTCCGCCGGATTGGACTGGTGAAACTGGACACTGCCATACAATATGAATAAAGGAAATGTTCGCCTGGACAACGATTCTTGCCTAGGAAGTGGATAATCTGTAGCACGCGGAGATTTTGGTTCATTGTTCATTGTATTTACATCATTGACAGGAAGGGGCAGGGTTGGGCCGATTTTGTATCTAGCCTCTATCATTCAGATCACCTTTGTCTACGCATCTGCAATGGAAGATGACCTGAAACGGTTGCTTTAAATCTTTGCAATTGACCGAGTCTAGAATGGCTATTGAATCTGATAATCTAAGACTTGAAGATCGAATATACTGAATCCTAGTTATCTCCATTGAAAGAGTCTTAACACAAAATTCAGTGGTATGTCCAAGACTGGATTCTCGTAGTAGACAAGATAGGCTGGGCTTTTGTATCTAGCTTCTCATGGGAAGTAACAACACCAAAGCAGATTTTATATCATTTTAATAGATCAGTCACAAAATTAAAAGAAGCTACAGTTTCAGTTGTACTATGATCACAGGCAGTGAACCATTCTGACCATTTATCACAAGTCTGTTTTGAGTCAGTTGTAAAACATTGTGATTTTATATTATTAAAAAACGCTGTCTCGAGATCAGATATAATCTGAGATGGTGGTAACTGGTGAATACAGTTGTTGAACTTCTTCCAGCAATCACAAGAATACAGAGACCACGGTGTGTGATTAAATAACTTATATTTTATCTGCATGGCTGAAAGTATAAAAGGCATCCGTAAACTGTACAACATGGGCAGTGAACTGACTCAAACGATAGACAACTGTCGTGTTGAGATCTAAATAAGATAGCGCTGCCCCTCACAGACTCCAGGTTTGCTGGAATACATGAATCGCAAGTACAGTAGTAGGAAAAGGGGGCGAGTGACTGACACAAAATTGTCAAGAGAGGCTCGCGGCACCAGTCACACAATTAAAATAAATTTGAAACTGGTTGGAGGCAAGGCCGGACAAGCATCATATCCAGGCGTAGAAACATACCTGAAGTTATTGTATGTTTTTCTACATCTTGCACCTGTTAACAATACCATGTTACTATGTATATTAATTTGATACTTACGTGATATATGATCTTTACATGAATGTAATTTTTTACAACAATTGTTAATTTTCTTATTTTCTACTTCAACTGTTTTGTTAACCATAGCCTCGGGATTCGTCGAGCAATATGATGTACCTAATGTTTAGAAATGGCGAATTTACATATGGTATATGGAATAAGATAAGAAGGCGAATTCGGGAGGGGCGATATGAAAAGCGAAAAGGTGCGTTAAGAGGAAGGGCTGAAAAGATGAGGGATTAAATTATTTAAATGGGTTTATTTAAAGTTGATATGGAAAGACACCAATATATAGATTTCTTTACCAGATTGTAGTAGATTTGAAACCTTTAAAAACGCGTAAATGCGATGACAATCCATCTAATGCCAACCATATGCATTTTCCATATGATATGTGGCATAGTTTGATGAACGAATTTGATGAAAACAAATTACAATGGGATGGATTGAGAACAGATAGAACGCATTCTTTCAAACGGTTTCCATGCTGTCTTGAGGAACAATGCACCAACAAAATGTCAAGGACTAGTAGCAGCACCAATATTTCTAATCGAATAGTATCAGTATCGGTTTTTAGAAAGGTGAATATTATTTCCGTGTTCTCACCTGCGTATCCAACATGTATTTTAAGCCTTTCTTTAGTTTGCTTTACCAAGGGATCGGGATCGTTGGACTTTTTTCTTAACTATGAAATGGGAAGAAAGCAAAATCAAGTCGCTTTGAAATTAATTTATGAAACAAAATACTTCTCTGAAATTTCATGTCACAACATGCCGCTCTGAAATTAATTCATGTCACAACACACCGCTCTGAAATTTATTAATGTCACAACATGCCACTTTGAAATTTATTCATGTCACAACACACCGCTCTGAAATTTTATTAATGTCACAACATGCCGCTCTGAAATTTATTCATGTCACAACAAACCGCTCTGAAATTTATTCATGTCACAACACATCGCTCTGAAATTAATCCATGTCACAACATGCCGCTCTTAAATTTATTCATGTTACAACATGCCGCTCTGTAATTTATTCATGTTACGACACACCGCTCTGAAATTAATTCATGTCACATCATGCCGCTCTGAAATGAATCCATGTCACAACATGCCGCTCTAAAATTAATTTATATCACAACACGCCGTTCTGAAATTAATTCATATCACAACATGCCGCTCTGAAATTAATTCATGTCACATCATTTCGCTCTGAAATTAATTCATATCACAACATGCCGCTCTGAAATTTATTCATGTCACAACACGCCGCTCTGAAATTAATTCATATCACAACATGCCACTCTAAAATTAATTCATGTCACATCATGCCGCTCTGAAATTAATTCATGTTACATCATGCCGCTCTGAAATTAATCCATGTCACAACATGCCGCTCTGAAATTTTTCATGTTACATCATGCCGCTCTGAAATTAATCCATGTCACAACATGCCGCTCTGAAATTTTTCATGTTACAACATACCGCTTTGAAATTTATTTATGTCACAACATACCGCTCTGAAATTTATTCATGTCTCAACGTCCAGCTCTGAAATTTATCTCTGACTCAAAAACGTGTTATAATCCTTATTCGAAACGTATTTATATTTTATTCATTATTAGCTGAATATTGCATGCAATTCCGGGGTAGTGACATACAACAGAACATGTTATAAAACTAAAAGGGCAATAAAAGGACCGGTTCTTAATACTGGGCGTTTGATATAGGTTCAATATTTTTAATTTGTCTTCAGATGCACTGGAAATGTACTGACATCGCATAATTTTATTAAAAATATCTCTGAGAATTTCACTTTTGATTTCTATTTGTCTTTCCTATAATAATATATGGAGTCTCAAGAAACGACGAACCGTCTTTTTAACTTTCCAACGTGGATTAGAAGGCTCAAATTTAGATGGGGAGCTGTGAACATTATTGCTGATTAGCTTAACTGTTTCTGAGAATAAGGTACGATTGGTCAAAAGAATGGCAACTTGCTATATTTTTACACTTATTTTTTACTTGAACTTCTCTTGCTCGGCTTCATTCAAGGTCATAAACTTGTTTGTGTCTTGATTCCTGCAACCTCCCTCTGGGCAAGTTCTTGTGAAATTATGGACCATTAACAAAACTAAACCGCTTAAAGCAAAACATTAATAAAACCTCATTTAACATGTCTTTCATTTGTTTGTTAAGTACGCATACACCTGTCTCCTTTTTTGTCTTGTAAAAATCTTGAAAATTTATTAGTTTGGAAATTTGTCAAAGTGAAAGGAAGAATTTACTTGCTGAAAGCTTGTTTACAGTAATCAGATATAGTACATAGGATTAAAAAATACTTCTGTAGAAATTTTTTCTTTTTTCTTTACTTTGCTGAAAGTTCGGTTTTGGCTTGACTTATGTTAATTACAGTGTTTATTAAGCTTACGTTGTCAAAATTTATTGATTTATTGTTTCTAGTTTCTCCCATATTGCCTGACAACACATTTTGGAGAATGACACCAATAGTTGTTGAGATATTTCATTCGACAATCCTTGGCAATTTCCGTAAAGTTGAATCTGTTTTGGGTGATGAATGGAAGATTTTGTTATGTCTTCTTGGGCGAGACTCTTTACTCCCGAGATTGATCAAGTGATAGTAGTATTGCGACCTGAATGTATTCCCTTGCTTTACATCTTTAAACAGTGCCCCCCCCCCCTCCCCCTTACTAACAAGCTTAGAGATTCGGACAAAGGCAGTTAACTCCCCCCCCCCCCCCCTCGGATGTAAACCTGGCTTCGCCACTGTCTTTAAGGAAATAATTCTGACTATTACACTCGTTGGCTTGAATGACCAGAATCCATAAACATATCACGTGAATACATCATAATATTGACAATGGTTCGACAAACTATGGCTGCCATTCATTAACCGTTATATGATGCAGACGCTATCAGAACTCTCATGGTAGGCTGTTGGAGATTCTTTTGTTTGCCAATGATAGTTATGCCGATTTTTTATGTCCGTTTTATGTTGATGCTTTCACTTTCGTGAATGCCGATCAAAGTTATTCTTGAAAACAACAATCTTACGATGTCAAAACTTATCAACCTATTTTGTCTATAAATAGGATTTGCTTAATAAGTTGAACCAACCAAAAATCAATATAGGGTTGACTAAGGAAGAATGGTGATGTTCAACTTTTAGCGTGTTTTATATGCCAGAAACAGTAATCTATTTCTAGTAGAACAGGCAAAAAGAACAGCAGTTTTCAAAAGCGAACAAATGCGATCAGTCAACGCTGTAAGTGAAGCAATTTATAAACTTGAAAACAGGAGGAATTGTTCACAAATTAGCGGAGTAGAAAGTATGCTAAATATTATTTGATCACTAAAGTAGATTGTGGAACAACTCAACACCGACATTTCAATGTTTTATATACATTACTTAGAATATCTAGAAATAACTAGTTTACTAATTTACTTATTATGTAGAGCAAGGCCGATTAATTTACTTATTAAGTAGAGCAAGGCCGACAGTCACAGTTTGTAAAATTTCCGGAAATCAGTCGACCGGACGACCCCTTCTTACATGCCTTCATTTCCAATTCACTAAGATTTTCGAATGGTATCTCCGAGACGGAAACCTCAGACGAAATTGTTAAGCTAAGCTATCAGGAATACTATTACTATCTTACCGAGGAATTTGAGCCTTCCTATCAATGTGTATCCATAATATTATCGCGTTCTAAAGTTATTGACCATTCGCCGTTTCGAGAGACTTTACCATGTTGGATATCAGTTCAGTTCGTGGACAAATGCTGAATGAAGTGGACAAGAAAGAAACATCTATATATTTTGACATGTAACATATTTAATTCTGGCGATGCTTGTGCTGGATAAATTTAGCAACAATGGGTCATTCGAAGCATTGGTGAAGATCAATCGCTCGCAAGCCGTTCGACGTCATGTATTTTGCAATATACAGTACACCCGTAAGGTCCGTTTATGGTCAGTCGCCAATAGTATTTAATCTATCTTTAAAGACTATAAAGGAGCACCGGCCCAAAGACGAACAATTTGGCTAAATCTGTTAAATGCTGAATTTTGATCTGTGACGTAAACACGATAACTGTTGACAAGCAGAGCATTCCACTTTCTCTTGACACAAACGAAGAAGGAAGATGTCAAAACATCTCTTCCAACTGAAATATGTTAACACTAAATGCTGAATTTCATTCTCTATCTTTGTATTCAAAACTATTTAAGCTATGACTTACAGTAACGCTTCGAACAAATAGAAATGTGAGAACAGACTGTAAATAAATACATGAATTTTCTTTGTAAATAAATCAAAAGTTAAAATGAGAAAATTCAAAACTAATTAAGATACCAAGTGCTTCATTAAAATTACACGGGATAACCATCCAACTAATTCAAAGGATCGAGACTGGGGAAGCTTTTTGTATTAAACAGCATTTTAACATATCTTTTGAATGGTTTGGCAGTAAACGCCATAGATTTTTCTCTTTTATTTTGTATGATTTGGCAGTAATATGTTATTTTAGGTGGTAAATCTGTTCATTAAAATAATCAAGTCTTGTGTCATAAATTATATTCAATTCGGGATTCCCTGGTGTAAATTCAAGTGTCATTTCTTGAACATGCCAAATAACACTACATGAAACTAAGTCAAGGATAATAATCGTCTCTATTACAGCAGTATTCAGTCTGAACGATAGTTCTGGCATTTGTAACTTTCATTGTGACATTTATCAGTTCTTTCATAGGAGTTGTGTCATGTATCAAATTCTATGACAGTGTTTGTGACAGGGTAGTTGTGACACTGACATGTATAAAATTTTAAAACGGTAGTTGTGATATGTATCAATTCCTAAGTGGTACTTGAGAAACGGTATGTGCCTGAACCTCCCGCTTGAACTGCAGAAGGAAGCTCATGCATTGATAACATACCATTTTTCTTATAAACCTCTTGCACTGTCTTGCCATTCTCTTAATATCCATTGGTTGAATATCAGCCTCTGTATCTTTATTGGTTAAAGCCTGGAACAGAACCATCTATAATTATGAAGATTACATTAAAACAGGACAAAAATCTTCCCTTATACAAAATAGCAACCAATATTGCAGAAGTATCTGATTTACAAGACCGTGACATAATAGAGAAAAATGAGGCAAATGCCTTAAACACCGACCAAACCTTATATGTCTTTTTCTCAATTACCTATTCTCAAAACTACCCAGACATTGCTGTGCCTCATTTTAATTTGATTGAGCTGCAACTTTCTTTTTCATATTTCAGTCATTCTACGCTGAATTCTTAGATTATGTGGACTGAATTCTGTACTAGCCAGTTGTTTATGTCTCGTGGTGTTATACTGGTTATTGGTGAATCAAAGAAAAAACTTATTTCAGTTCTAACTTATTAAAAGCATATAAACTGCAGGAAATATTTAATGGCTCTGAAACGATGTATCTTAAGGGGAATCCGGAACGACATTATCAATGTATCTTCATGATATACAACTCCTATGGGAATGATATACTAAATTACTGAGCATTAGAAATGTATGATGGTTCTAGGGTATCTGCAGCTGATATCATGTAAAATTAGTCACGTGTGTTAATCTAATGGAAATATCTTAAATTCTACAGACGATAAAAGTTAATTTCTAAAGCAGTACATAAGTGGGTTATGGTGTTACTGGAGCACTTATACGAGACATCTTGCCAATTTGTCCGACATAATAAAAGTACGTACCATCAAGACTATTCTGTCAATCAAAAATCTCGTACAAAGAATGGCAAAATGGGAAGTAAATGTAATTTTGTAGTGAACTCCTCCGTAGAGAAGTACCATCAGGAGAAATCTACACTACAAGAAACTGATCTTTGTTAGTTAGAAAAGCATTTGTTACTTTTGGTAACGTTTAATTTTCCACAAAGGGTGGGAGTCGCTTTACATACTTCAGAGTTCAGCTATGAAGAGGTCGACAACCAGATTTTTCAGGTCGGCTAAATTCAGCAATTGATCACATTCTCCCAGATTCTGTCAGTTGTTAGCAAAAGTTGAAACTCCAGTTGATCTTAGATTCTGTCGGATCTGAGCCACCCTCAGTGAAGATTAAACTCATTTCATGTGCAAACCAGCTGATGCCGGACTTCATATTTTTAACAGGAAAATCAGTTGGTTTGAAATCTGCAATACTGCTTTGCTCACATGAACATGAACAATATTATCAGAAGTTCGATGGAAATTTATGTCAACGACCTGACATTTTTGCCATATTATTTTCTTTTCCAAAATTATATATAAAGCAGACATCATAATCTATGATATCTTAAATAAAACTGACCTCTTTAAAGATGTTAGCAGATACAGTCCCATTCACTGCTCTAATATCACAATCCAGTAGGTGGTTATCTTTGGTAAATGTACCAAAAACGACAGTACTTCCATCAGAATACACCTTATTAATGTATTCCTTATTGGTGTAGGTTAATATAACATTGTCGTCTAGTTTACATTGGGTCATAGTAATTAATAAAAATATACACATGGCATGGTATAAAAACTCTGAACACATTTTTTAAAGGGGAACAGCACACGATGAGAAACGTTATTCCTTCGTTTGACTTATCACAAATGATTTCTGTAATCTGACTATGAATTGCTTCTTAACGCAAAGAAAAATTTACTATGCAAACTACGACTGTCGAAATCCCCCAATTTCTTATCAGTGACATGTGATCTTGATTTACAATCTGTCTTAAACCCAAGATTGAATCAATGAATTTACTGTATTGCTGAAGACAAGTTCTTTAGGTACAACGGGCTTCGCTTCAAAATGGAATGCGAATAAGTGAGTGGTCAACTGTTGTACTTTTTACTGTTAATGTTATTTGACGTTTAAATGAAGGATTTGATGTGTTGATGTCGGATTTGTGTCTTTGTGTTTAAGAACTGATAAACATGTGTTCTGTTCCCGTAACATACAAATAAATTCAAGAGTCTTATCACCCTTTTCCCATTATTGTATCTAATTAAATAAGAATTATTTTATTATTTTCTTGGCAATACCATCTAATGAAGTTCAGGGTTAATTTGTTCTGGAATTAAAATAACAATTCGCACCTCGAGCGTAACCTAATTGGTTACAATAACAATTTACAAAGGTACAAAACATTTCAAATATTAAAATATCAATTTAAAACCTACCAAAATTTACATAAGTTCTACCGAAGGGTTAATGGAATATCTACAGGAGCATATCCCTTCAAAACTTGCATTTCATAATAACTTTGTTAAACGACACAATATGAATAGAATTGTATATAATGAAAGTATTGTTGTCATGTATTGTGTGGTTTTTCAATCGACACACATTTGTAGGTTAAATAAGTCAGCGATATACTTAATTTTAAAATGTATTGAGTGCATTTTAGAACATAATTCATTAACGATGCTACGTAACAGGGGCTTGTCCTGGTTTCGGACGGAGAGGGTGACCTTCCGAAAACTTGCAGAACTACGATGGTATAATATTGACAACTGTAGGAAAATAAGGGTGAAATATAATTTTAAATAAGTAGACCAACAAAAATTCATTGCCTACATGGGTTTATGTGCGCGTTCTATTAGTCCTCTCCTCATCGTAAACATTTGATGTTTTTCCTATTTGTACCTGCAATTTGATTTATGACAATATGCAATGTATTTTCTATGGCGAATTACAATAGATGTGCTGTTCCTATTCATCAATCCAATTCTATCTAACGTATTATACTATTGATGTGCTATTTGTCCCACCACTTTGTTTTAGTATATAGTTTATGTCCCTAATTGGTTCCGTGACATCATGTAATTGGTGTATTGTACCTATTAGTCTCCACGGTTACATCCACTACATGATCACCTTTTATGCAATGTAACTGTACCAGTCAATAACTCAGTCATAGCACATGGCCCTAATGATCTTTTAATGTACCATGAATAAGTTTAATTCTTTACACCATATTTTTTATCAATACGACCTTTCTAGTCTAATGCAAATGTGGGTTAGTAGGTAAAATTCATTTATTGACATCTGTCCTTATTAAACGGTACTTTGTAGAAATAAACCAAGTACAGTGTACTGACGAATAACGATCCGAACCGCAAAACGAAATCCGAAATTCAAATCAACATTTTGGCGAAATATTGGTAACAGCTAGTGAACGTTTCACACGAGGAAGTATATCATTCATAGGTGAGTAATTATTGCAGTATGAAAAGTGGTATCAGGTGTCTAGAAGAGTAAGTATACCCTGGCTGGCGCAACACCCGTATTAACTGTTCAATATACACAACAAACACTACAAATAGGAACGCACCAACAAAGAAAAATATCGGCTTGACGACTTGGCCGATGAATTTATATATACTAAGTTAATTTAAATTAAAAGTTAAATTTTGCAATCCTAATGCATCGTTGAAGAGTCTTGAACATTCCGCATTTCAGTAACCTTAACACGAATAACACCATGTTCCGTTCCGTCGCCTTATGTCTCACTTTCAGAATTTCACGTTTTGCCGTCAAAATTGTAGATATCCATGGAAATCGTCGTATTTGGTACTCAAAATTTGTAAACATGTGCAAGCAACGAGGATTGTTAATAAATTGGTAGACTCATAAACATATAGTATTATCTTGCGCTGCACATTACACACATAAAACCAAAATTAAGGCAAAAATTTATGTGCATTAAAATTCATCAAACTTATTTATCAAGATGTTGCAAGCATTAACAAGAATCTGAAATTATGATTATAGTGTATTTCTAGAGCAGACTTGAAGAATTGCACTTTTACGGTTGAACTTTAATGATTCCAAAATCTGGTACCTTCATTAACACCCTTTCTAACAAGGTGGTTAATTATCCATTTTTCAGTCTGAGTTTTAGAAACATCGAAAATATGCACAAAATAGTTCCACGAGATTGACTAAGTTAACGCCACTATAATGATCTTAATTTTACATTGATTTGACCTAGTGGGTTTTTGTTTGGTAATCGAGTTTGTATTATGTAAACTTTAGGGATGAATAGACTGGTGCAGTAGAAATGAACATTCTCTGCATGTTCTTTGAAATTCCTCTGTATTCGCCACTGGAAGCATTTGGATCCGTTCTTAATTGTGATCAATCCGAATATTTTGCTGCTCGACTTAAGTTAGAATTTTTTACATAAATTTAAATGATACAGCTTAAATGACTATACGGTATATAAAAAGTGAAAATTCCAATATCATCAACGATGTGGGTTATATAAGGTTTCTGAACAGTTTACTGGTTTGTTGTTTGGTGTGGTATCATGAGAACAAACTGCAATTTAGAAGTCAATGTTTCACTTTACGAAAGCATTGATTGTAAAATTTGATTAGCAATTTAAAACACCAAATTACAGTTTTTGCTGATCAACTTTAATTTTGATTCTTTTTTCATCATTAGGCAGTCATAGACTTCATATCGATCTTGCCAATGATGATAGTTCCTTAGGGTATAGAGACTGTCGAGAGTTGTCATACCTTTATAACTTTCGCAGAAGATTTTCCCGATAAATATACCATTTTATTTCATTCTCGAAACTCTATGATAAATGCTTAAATTGAACTCTGGTAAGTGAAGAACAGTTTTAGTACTTGTGATAAGAGTAAACCTATATTAAAGGTATGATAATAGTAAGTGTTACATAAGAATTCTGTACAATCTGTGTATCTCATCTGTAAGATTCTCTATAACAATGTTATGTATTAGTATATATTATTAGGTTTAGGAATTAGGTAAGAGACAATGTTATGTATTAGTATATATTATTAGGTTTAGATAATAAAATACAATATAAATCAAATTTGTCAATGCCTTGTTGACGTATCCCTCTATTTTCAGACATTATTAACGTTATTATTTCGTTGCAGAAAAAAAGCGGTCAGGAAGATTTCTTCGCAGGCGAACAAGTTACAAGAAAAGTGCAATATTGTAATCATTTTCTTCATCTTCACTTCTGTGAATGGCGGTTCACGTTTTGGGTTTTGGGAAGGGAGGGTTTGGCTTCATCCAATGAGTTCGTCTCAATAGTTCAATGACACTTTGGAGCTTCATTGACAATGACATAGCTCTAATAAGTTTCACGATGTATATGGATAGACTTATCCCCAAAATAACCCCATAATACTTTCAGGTTTTTCAAACCGGTTCACCCCCCTGTCAGTGATGCAGGTAAGGGGGTTGACATGGAAAAATATAATGGACAATATAAGCCTAGGCCTCGTGTTCTAACGATTGTGCACTATAAAGACCCCTCGACATTTGAAAAATAAAAGAGCAAGCCAAGGCCAGTCCCTAGGCAAAATTTCTCTTAATGTACTCTGTATGGCATTGCCCTTCCTCATAAGCCCACATGGTGCAGAAAAGTAGGACGTAAACTCCATTCATTTCATTTTTTCCAGTATTCCAAATTGTGCTTCTAAGGATGTTTGTATGTTAATAACGACTAAAATAAGATTTTGGTAACTCTATACCATTGTGCAATAACGGAAAATAATTGACTAATTTGAACTTTACTATCGCCGTTTCCTTCCTCCCACAAGTGTTTCTTTTAGACCACCTTTTAATTTTGTAAATCAAGACGTTAAACATCCAATTTCCATTAAGTCAATATTGTGATGCCCTTGGCAAGCAATTGGTGAAAAACTAATTCATCATTAAAGTATTTCATAGCCGAAGAAGCGCCAAGAATAATATAAACTGGAGATAAAAATAGATAGTGTTATCTGTGAGTTTGTTAATATTTTAATTAAAACACGAGAATAGGTATGGGGAAAAAGAGACTCCCTGTAGACAATCTTATATCGTCTTTCAAAGTATTCGTGTTAAGTGGATATACAGATTCGTAAGGAATTAAAAGTTTTTTTACTCAAATCATTATTTCAATATTATGCATATCATTTTTGTAGATCGTGTGTGAGTGTGATTACAGAGGTATTCTTACAGAAATAACTTAAGACAATGGCTATACTGAAAATACATACAGAAACCAGAACCAAATGGCTTAAAACGGGCTTTTTTTTAAGCAATTTCCAATGCTTTTTCAACATCACTTTTGAAACGTTGACCACCAAGCCTTATGGAAAGGGAAAATGCCTATCACCGGTATTAGAATTCCTATTAGAATTGCAGAATTGATTTGGCCAGAATTTGCACTGTTATGAATGATTTCGGGTTTCGTCAAGGCCGACGAACATTTACCGATTTTTTGACGTAACGCCGTACAATATTTCGACGGAGTCAAATTATCGGGACGTACATTTAGCGCACACTTTTTTCGGGCTACCGTAAACAGTTTGTCATCCACAAGTGAGCACGTGATACGAACATGGAATTCTATTGGTTGACCTTTAACTAGCCTCCAAGGCACGTCAGGATGTCTTTCGGTCAAACATGCCAAATGTCTCTCTCCCGCCCCCCCTCCCCCCCTCTCCCTGATTTTCTCTTAGGGCTGTCGTAGACCAACGCACACTGGCCGATTTTTCGACTCCGATGGCAAGTGTGCGGCAGCCTTTATCGTTTATTTTAAGTTCTTGTTTCAGCTGTAAACATGCAAGAATAAAATCCCATAATCGTAGTCCTTACTTCTAGCAGGCTCAAGAATTAAGAGTGAAACATGAGAGGACAATTCGTTTATAAAAATAATAGCAACATAACCATCCGAGCTACTAAAGGTTGTTGCATCATCTGTAACTATATCCTTGCCACCTCAGGTACAGGGTTTCAAACCAGCGCATATCCAAGTATGTTATTAATACTGAATAATCAAATACCTGCAATCAACAAAGTTTTAATTATATTTGTATAATCCAAATTATCTTGACCAAGACGCCATAGTCACATTCTACAGGTCTATATTTCATGAAAATGTATAGTAGTAATTTGCTCTGCCATATTATCAACCAGCAGATTTTATCATTATACAAACCGTGTTCTCTTCATATCGTTCCATTTCTTGGCATTGTCATTCTTAACTCCATTGATACGAATTGCATTTTTGTCTGAGGGCAATACCCTTGTGATTTATGTGATATGCATCGACAATCTGAGTCGAGCTGTGCCAAAATACACTCTTATCACATTCACGTATTCCGTTATATTCACAAATTCGTGTATACATAGCCTACTTACCTTCAAACACGAGCTTCGCAATCATTGCTTTGAACATTTTGACACTCCCTACTGTCAAACTCTTACTTGTATTCTTGTGAAGCATCCTTTCTCCCAAATACCGAACTGTGAGTGTGAATCAGTCAGGACCTTGACACACCCACTGCCAACTTGATTTCAAAGATGCTTACACTCGCTATACCTTGACTATCATACTCCTCTTTCATTTGAGTTGCTTTTCCCAATTGTAATCATTGTACCATCACCGACCCTACACCCATTCACAGATGTGTTACATCAGCTGTATCTTGCATGTTGCTTCTCTCCCCCTCTTTGAATGTTACACTTGTGGTTTCTTTCCTGTCATCAGTCACTTTCATACCCTTGCCACCAATGGGCCCAGTCTCCTCTCACCAAAGTTACCCTAGCTATACTTTTCGTCTGATCGCCTGTTGTCAATCACTTTTAAGGCCTTTCCACAATCTGGTGCCACCCATGAACTTCATGTTCTTGTCACTTTCAGCCATGATGACCCTGACATACATCCATCATAACAAATCATCATAACCAGAAAGAAAAGACAACAGGGGTATTTCAACTTTTATTTTCTATCAGCGAATTAACATAATACGATCTACTAACTAGCAAATATCAATTTTAAAATTGTACAAAATACATTTAATATAACAACAGTATTTACAATATAACAACAGAATAATAATATTTATATTACACGTATATTTTTAGAGGCAATCCAAATATAATTTACAACAGGTGACTCTAATCATCTAAAATAACTCAATACTACCGTTTTGTTCAGTAAATGAACATGAAAAGATGCAGTTTTCGAGGAACACATTAGAAAAAAAAAGTCAGCTCAAGTCTGATCTAAGTAAAAATGGCACAGGAGGGCAGTGTACAGAATAGCGTTTCTGGTTCTTTAAGTTAAGAAAGACCTCATATTCTTTTCAAAAAAAGAAATTTTTTTTTAGAAATTTAACGCTTAGTAAGGAAAGTATTTAAACTTCTCGTCTTAAAGAAGGGTATTCTAAAAGGACCAAATTTCAAAGCTATGTACAAATTCTATATATTTCACCGGAATTACATTGACCTATTCAGCTACCTATATAACTAAAAATAATTTGTAATTAATTTATGTCATACTATGTAATAAATATTGTTATTGTAATATTGTACATAGCGCTTGGCCTGGACTAAGGTTTAACCAGAACTGGCTCTTTGCTACTGTATGTATATCAGTAAGCATAGTTAAGCATGCTAAGCATAACAATAATTACCTAACCTACCTAAATGCTCAACAAACAATATGGTATAACTTGTTTGATTTATCCATGATATATGTATCTAGCATAAATAAAAATTATGTACAAGGTAAGTCACATGTTATGATAGTACAGATATCAAAGGCTTTGGTAACAGAAATAGTTCGTAATCGTTTCGATATCCGAGTGTTATCAAATGAAAAGTTTCAACATGTAATTGGTAGACACTACTTCATGCATGCACTATTTGATAACTGTCTGAGGGTTAGGGTGTCCCTAGCCAAAAAGCCTCAGTCATATTTGAGAGATGAACGTCGTAACAGGGACAAGGGTGCTTGACTAATCAGACCATTGTGAATAATTTTTAAAAATCTCATATGAATTATGTACAATATATACAAAGCCGTTCAAACAAAATAGAGAAGCTAGCAGTATAGTTTGAAGCACTCGATTCAGCATTTAAATGTAGTACAGATTACAAAATATAAAAAGCAACTAAATTACTAAACGGTAAAAAAGTTTTGCCTGAATGTTCAAAATAATATCAACAAAACCTAAATAATATAAGTTCGGCAATCTTAACAATTTAATAACAGTATTTAGTTTTAGCGACCAATGTGAAGGTACGAACTGTTAACAAACGTGTAGTCTTCGAAGTCAAATGGTATGAAGCATAGCACTAGTATGTATGCTTGGAACGCTGTAAGAACTCTTCAGAACTGATGCCGAACTATCCTGTACACAAATGATATACCGGTTTGCATACGGGTTTACAAAAGCAGGAATGACGTTTCAGTGTCCTTATGCCTGCTCTCGTAGCGATGTTGGTAAATTCTAGGTTCACACATTTCTAAATCATCAGCGAAGTAGCAGTTGAAAAGCGGTAATGTTCTCTGTATAGTTTTTAATAATGCAGTCCTGTTTATAGTGTCATGTCAGAAATAGATTTGTCTCAATTCTTTTAGCACCACTATATTGCACATGCCCGTCTCAAACGAATATCTCCTTCCACATCCCATACACCGGACATAGCCTTCTTCTTCGATTGTATTCTTTGGTTAGCGTCTTTGGATTATAAAGCACTTTCGGATGTTCATGTTCTATGTTCATAGCACTATTTAGATAAAATTATACTAGCACTTTTTGTAAGGGGATTAGGCGACATCTTCTTTGCACAGCTTAGCATCATCAATATGGCTTGGTGTACAAACGGATACTGATACACAAATACGTTATCATATTGGCGAAACAGTTTTTATTGTAACAACCTTTTAAAAAGTATTCTTATCAGCATTGTGTTTTGTTATATATCGGCCTTTTCTTGGGAAAACGTAACACACTAAGAGATTCAGCCACGCTTGGCCTAATAAAATTGAAAATAGTCACAGCAAAGATGTCAGCTATTCAGTGTTGGTTTATATACCGGTGATGGGATGACCATTATTCAGGTTAATTCCTGGTCCCCCAATATACAACATTCTCTCTCTATCACAGATAATCTCATACATCATGCTTATTTCTTACAGTTCTGAAAATAGAATATATGTCAGATGATGCAGCTTCAATGAACAGATTGTGCAATCGATAATTATCACAGATCTGTTTGGAACAAGCAAGCAAATTCTCAAATTCAAGTATGCCTAAAGAATGGACACTAGCATCTGTAAAGACTGTGTCGCGCGATCGCTGCAATTTTATTAGCAATTCGGTGACAATTATCAAAAAAGAGTATCATACACTTACCGTCACAAAGCATATCAATAAGCTCTGTTTTTAGAGTTTTCAGCTGATCATAATTTTCTACTCGTAAAAAGTGTTGCTGAGTCGGTGCATCACACATCATTTCCATCTCTTTCTGAACTTTATCATTCCCCACGGCCACCACATACACCTCTACTCCTCGAATCCGGGCAAATCTTGCCTCTCGTAAAGCTTTTAATGGCTGTTCTAGGTTACCATCAACCACTACTACAGCTACCTTCTTAGCATCTTTACGAGCACCTTGACTCGACCTGAAGGAGTTTCTCCTCATGGTTTTCAGTAGCTTGGTGATATCGGTTCCTCTCTTCTCCGTTAAAGCGTTCATTAATTCATGTTGGTTTCTATGAGCTCCTAGTGAAAAACCTTCGTTTCCTGGTTCACATTCTGCTGACATAAGTCCAACTTGTATGTTATCTTTATCAATATCCACTGCTTTGCTCACTGATTTTACAAACTCTAAACTTTTCTTGGTGTTAGTTCTACCAGCGTTAACACTATCCAATATAAACATTAAATCGGCTTGCTGTCTGAATCCACAAGCTGAAATGCAAGAGATGTCTTATAGAATTGCAGCCACTTATTGGCATTGGGTAATAATTGAGCAATGAAGTGTGGTTCTCGCTTCATCGCCCCAATGGATCAACTGGATACTTATCAAATATATAAGGAAAAATGATGACGAGCCTACATGCACACATCTGGTAGTCATAACGTTATTTCAGTGGCAAATGGCAGATCAACAGAACATCTGCAAAACATCAGCCAGATAACCCTTCAGCAACCACTTGTTTGATACACCTGGGGTTGTTGTTTTGTAGTATGTGTCAGCTGTTAGCTCTGTTGATGACTTCACGAACTATCTAGATGTTTCAGTATGATATCAAGTATCAAGCGATTTAGATTAGATACACCGTATATGCCATAATCATACATTACAATATTTCCTGAAATCCGTATTATCAAGTTATGTCAAAAAGGGTCGTGGCTAACATAGACTAGTAGGTACTGAAGATATTATAATTAATTGTACTTACGTTGATCAGATACTGGTCTTTCAGCAATTTTCGCTGAAAATATAAATTTTCATTTTAAATACAAAGTTCCTTAAATATTATATACATGCTCACCACAACGTGTGACAGGATATGACGTAATATAATATGCTGTCAGCAAGCTAGAATAGAATTTGTTCGAACTGTTTACCACAAAAAGCTCAAATTGTTCTGATCTTGCTGAAAGACGCGAACTTCACAGGCAATGACCGGCTTACGGTACAACGACCAACGAAGCAAAAGTCAATTCTAGAAGATCATAATGCGGAGTAAAAGAAACTGTAAAAGAAACTTACATCTGCACGCCTCAACAACAGTATCATTAATTAAAGCATCCAGCTCATCAAAAGTATCAATAATAAATCCACGGTTGCTATTATTATTATCTTTAGCGATGACTTCCATTTCTTGTTGTTCTATACCACTACCAACACCAATAGAGATTAACGTTAAACCAGCCTTTCGAGCTTCGTTAGCTTCTTTCTTAGTTCTATGAAGATTCCTTGACTTGGTACCAGCAATAATCACACCAACCTGAGCTGTGTTGTTTCTACTGACACTTCTTCTGAAACTCTTGGTTCGAACATATCTGGAATAGTAATTGGAATATGGTTAAATTGCCATCTACTAAGACATTTTTTGTTGAAACCCTCTAAGAAATCTCTGTCCTTTTTTGTGGACAGAGCAAAGAACTAATTTTCAGTTACACCTGTACGAAGTTTGTACATAGCTTTACATCAGGCACTCACTGGTTCCTGATACTGATCAACTAGGATGCCAACGGGATAATTCGCAATTTAAAGACTGTTTGTGGAGAAGGTAGCATTCGATTCTATTACATACTATTGGCGATTAATAAAAGGGTGTCCATGGATTCTGAATGTACATTATTGACACCTGAATACACTCAAATTATCAAATTGACTAATCTGTGTTCGTTATTTTATCAATACCAATATCAAAATATGAAATATTTATAATGTTAATTTATTATATTGCTGACGTCAAGCTGGTCAAAAACCGATCAAACACGACTCGGTCTTATAATACACCACTCAAGTAATAAAAGCCTAAATAGAAAACCAAACGTCAAACCATATCACAATTCACACAATATTAGTATTCTGGACAAGTAAGGTAGTGGTCATCTCTGTCAAGACCAATTATATGAAATTGGTAGTTAAGTGGGTCAAGAGGTCTAGTCCATTATATTGGTATGTAGTGATATAGTAACAGTTCGACCTGAAGAAGATAACGGGTTGAGAGGTGAATACTCTGGTGTGTACCTAGTGACCAATACCTATTACTGAGTAATATACAACACCGTTCATCTATCAATATCATAGCGGGTAATTTTGACAAACTCAATTCCATTCCTGATACAGTTACATAGTTTCTGCAGGAAGTGTTCCCACTTATTTTGATCAGCAACAATTGATCTCCTTGGTCATGCAATCAATTTCAGCAAGTTATCAGCAACATTAATCCGAATCTTGCTTTTAATTTTTCGTACAAGTAATTTGATATAATAATAATTATATAAAAACTTGATCAAATTTTGTGAAATACCACCCTTTTACGGCACAAGTAATGAGGATTATTCAAATTGATCAGAAGCCAAAACTCTTAAGCATACCTTTCCTTGTATAATGAAATGATGAATTGCACCTTTTTATAAAAAGCGCTCAGTATATGACAGCTTTTGTCATTAAAATATTATGATAAATATAGCACCTCTAACTAATGAAAGTGGTTTGTACTAAGGATGTAGGGTGTGCCGCGAGATACTTAATTATGAGTTGCTATAATACTTCGGTATAACTTTTCTCTGAAACATAAGTATATGATAATGACTTCATCTTAAAAAGTTCTGTTGTTTATTAATCAACATTGAGGTACACTGTAAATAATTCTGCTGTAAATAAACAGGTAATTTTGGGCAGCCTTGTTGCTCAAAACCTAACGACTATCATCTGTTCCATACAGGCAAAACAAACAACGGTTAAAGTTCCAAAATATATTTTAAAACTTTGTTACTCTCTGTGACTAGGCTAAAACTTGATTGAATTAAAGAGCTGGATCTTGGGAACAAATTAAGTTAAACTTTTCATCATCGTATGGAATCAGCCTAAGCGCGGTATTTGCCAATAACTTAACAGTAATGATTTTTTTATTCATATATTGTCATCATATTCTTCGTATATTTTACAGAGAATTCTAACAGTGTAAATAAATGAATATATTAATGAAGCCTGACGTATGGTAAACGTTGAAGATATGTTAGAAATATCTATGTCTTTGATGTACCATGTTACGATGTTGTTTATAGGTGTATTTAGATGATGGATTGCTACCAGACCCACGGTTGTTGATCTCCGTGGCGATATTGTCCAGTTTCTCTCGTATGTTTACTGATATATTAGAATATTTAATTAACATGCCCGAAATTTAATATACTATTTCCGCATGACTTGAAACAAAAAAACTTAAGAAATTCCTACATATTACTAGGATATTAATGTAAAAGAATATTACCTTTCTAGAATGGACAAAAAACTTGGTCGACAAGTGTATATATTCATCAGCTGGACTTACCAGGTGTCATGACTAAAGAACAGAATCTCTATATAAGACGAAATATCCATAAACACACTTCCTAGCATGTTTCAAACTTTAATGAATTATAACTTAGCTTTATCAATTTATTGGATTATAGCGAGATTCTTTTGCATAGTTATGACACCAGGTAAGTCCATTGATGAACAAAGATTTTAACCAAATTTAAAAATTCCATTTGTCTGGTCATCCTAAGAGGTAATGTACCTTTAATACTCTGAATCTTGCTGATTTTGTCTAGTCTCTATTAGCGTTTAATGATAGAAGTCTACTAGACCCGACGCTTTTTATGATTTTCCTCTGGTCCTTGTGAAAGACTACCGATAATAATGCAGTTCAACAAGACACATCAACTTTATCAGACATTTGAATGAATGTTACATCCAACTGCACGTTTCGTGGTTAAAAAAATCAACTCTACAATGTATTTAATGACATAGTAAAATTTGTTCAAGAAAGATATTTTGTTTATTTCGTCTTTTTGTGGTTTATTTGTGAAATGTATTCAATTTTATCTTTAGTTTCAAATATTACCAGCCCAAAATATGTAGATCTAAGGTAGACTTGTATTCATACATATCCCTAATGTAAAGTTCAAAAACCGCATAGAAATATGCATATCGTTTAGGATCAAGTCGTTAATTCTTATCTACCGAGAACAGGTAACTGTAAATTGCAATAGGAATTTAGGAATTTAGTTATTATCTGAATTGTTGAAACAAGGTGTAAAATGTATGATGGAGATAACAATTGTATATTCAGGAATTAAAAAAATAATGGTAAGAATGTTGATGAATTCAATGTTAAGGAAGACAAATATACAATCGCAGAGGAATCAACAATTCGGGAAAGAACTTTAAAATTGCATCTTTTCTTGCATTTCCTTGTACCGCAATTTTTTTTATCTAAACATTATTGAATAAAATCGAATTACGATAAAATGTTCACTTGGGTTGCTTTTCGTTCACAACCGCCGAAGTTTTCATTTAGAGAGATATTAATCTGATGAAGTCATTTGCCTGATTTTGGTCGGTGAGCGAAGGTGTGGTAACCCTTAATAAGTCATATTTTATTACGTGAATGCTGTTCCGCAACAGATTCCTGATTCGGACCACAGAAAACTTCCATTCTATCCCTATCGTCGTTAGCATATGTATCCGTTAGAGCCATAAGAAAAACTTCGGTAGCTTCAAGCAACAATGCCTTCATCTTACCTGATAGCATTGTCAATTCTAGTTCCACCAGCAGTTCGTCGTGCAGTTATAATACGATTTAACAGTGGTTTCATCTTGGTGTAGTCATTCAAATCAAATTGATGTAAAACTTGGTCAGCATAAACTATTAATCCAACTCTGGTCTTGTTCTTACTAATATCCATTCTTCTAGCCACTTCCCTTACAAACCGGATCTGACGCCAGTAGTCGTTACGAGAAATATCGTTAGATGAATCGATAGCGAATACAATATCCATTGTCTTTTCTCGGCATTCTGAAATGAAAATAAATGTATCTGTTTAGAAAGTATCACAGTGTATCCTAATTCGAAAAATTAATTATGGCTCCGAAGGGGGTTTTACTTTCATTACATTTGTGTAATACACCAAAGCAAATGACTTCAGTATGACAACAGTATTGCCATCGCGAGTTGGATAAGTCTCTAACGGAAGGGTTTTGAGATCAATTTTGAGAAGCTTTTGTTGAATTTCTCCATTACTAGTGTAGGGTTTATATCGGAATTTGGGATGTAGGGTGTAAATCCTCATTTCATTTATTCACGCGTTCTTTCATTTATATAGCACACAAGGTAACCTAAAAACCTACATCATGTTTATTCAATAGGTTAAATATCTATTTATACAACAGCCCTTTTTACCTGCATTTAAATTGCTGTCAATGATGTCAAGTTTACATTGAATAAATCCTATTCGCATAGCTAAAGGAAGCTTTCGTCTATTCAACACACTTGAACATTGACACGTCTTATTGCAAATATTTTCACTATCTATTATGGAATGTGGCCATTAACCGATATTCAGATTTGAAAAAAACCCATGTTACACATATTTTGTGGTTGGCAAACGATTTTATGCAATAAAAATAATAAAGCTATACTGGGAACACAAGTTTTAAAAAAGCAGTTGACTAACCATCAAGTCCAGAGCTTATTGCATGATCAGAAGGTCTAACTTCGATACAGTAATTTGCCCAAGCTGTGAGACTTAACATTCGATTTCAGCTTAACGATAAGCAAGACCAAGGGTATTAATTAGCGGTAATTTTCATTGCGTTCTGCATGACGTTGTCCGTCCTCAATAGCTACAACTCACCACAAATTAGAACGTAACGCTCTTAAGGTTACCTTAAAACAGGATCACATTTCTTCAGTAGGGTTTATCTCCTACGCAATTGTAAAAATAAATAGTATTTAGTTGAAATTTCTGGGTATCGTCTATTTATATAATGTTTAAATTTGCCCACTCAAAACCGAAAAGGTGGGTGTTTTGGTACGGGTAATTGTATAGAATGTGTTGACATCTAAATGATTTTATTTTAAAAAGGATAGAATTTCTACAAGATAAAACTAGTTTAATGTGTCTAGGTGTAAAAGTGATACGGTATCTTAAACCTGTCATTTTCAAATCTTTCAATTAGAAATTTGTCATTTTTATAACTTACGTACACTTGTGTAATGTCTATACCTAGATATATAACAATTGATTGCGATAAAGAATGTAGTCAGACTGTTTTAATCTACTGGATTCGTTAATCCCAGATCTGATTTGACGAGATTGGGGGCTAATTCAAGATGATTAATAATGACAGATTCGCCTTGGTTTCAGAATTGGGAATATAGATAAGTAAATCAGTAATAGTGTTCAAAGCTCGCCGGCGAAATTTGAGCCTTCAAATCCATATGTGTCCAAAATTATTCGTTTTAGAAAGTAGAAAAGACATATACAGAAATAGAAAGAGAAATTCCTAGTTTCACGTATTTTTGAAGGAATTATTTCTAGTACTTCTGAAGGCTATTTATATTCAAGACCCAAAAAAAAAACCCTAAAATGGCGAACCTGTCCAGTTAATCCAGTAGGAAGGTGTCCTGGATGGTTTTGCGCAACCTGTTTTCAGAAATCAATTTTCAGTGAACATTTCAAATATAAACGGATAAATTTCATCTGAATATACATTTTAATTAATCTGTAGACTATCCGTGGAATTCTTTTACTGAGTTATATTCAAGTGTACACTGTAAGTTTTTGTCTGCGTTTATTCTTTTTGTGTGTTTGTGGTAACAATATGTGAACGAGTACTTTAAATCAAGATAATTTATCGCTAAATCTTGTAGAAAATCGACATTTAATTTACTTTTGATTTTTTTTTAATTTTACCAGATTTTACAATGTAACCATTCAAAGGTAATTTTACCACAAAAACACTTCTAATGAATTTATAATGCCCAATATCATATATAGGTAATAAAACTGCAGTTTTGAAAAATTGGAAAATGATATTGTATGTCGTTTCAGGAGAAATTGTAATTGCTTTTTGAGGTGTAACAATGTTCCCTTTGTTACTTCTTTTCAATAGGGCGACTATAATTGTTCTTGAACTGCGGGGGACTAAAAGTAACGTATACGCACAAGTGCAATTATGTTAATCATTGAAAGATGCAGCGTGCATTTTCTTATGCAGTTCGTCGTCATTGAAAAGTGGTAGTTCAACTACATGAATTGCAGAATTACTTTACCTCATTTCATGTTCTTGACATTGACGAAGACTGTGGTAAGGATCAGTTTTGTCTTCGAGCCTCAGACGATAGCGACCTTTCCACTATATCCTTAAAATCTATTCGTGCGTTTTGTTCTAGCAGAAATTAATGTAGTCAACTTAGACACGTATACGTCCTACGTGACATTTGCTCTAAGAACCCTCGTCGCCTTTCGTGTCTTTTGAAGGATTCTAGAATTTTAAACGAACCAATTATGTGGGACAAAACTATGCTGCTAGACATCCATAAGTGTCTACTACCATGAATTTTGAAGGATGCTTGTGGTTTAAATGAATATTTTGTAGAAGACGTAGCTCAAGGGAAACACACAATAGTTCGTTATGTTGCTTCAATTTAACGTGACGTCTCTCTCACAGTTGAATACGTATACCTGAATATAATCTACATGTCACCAAATACAGCTTGATCTAGGAGATTTTGATAACATAGTGGGCGACATTCTCCACAAATTATCTTAAATTGGTTATATAACCTCAATAACAACCGTCTCCTAGCCTCAAGGTCGTGCAACAAAATAATAATTCTTAAAACCTAGATAAATTTGGGTAAAAAACATCGTTGAAAATAGCGTCGACTGGTTTAAAGCTTGAGGCGTGTCGATTTTCCTATATTCTTTAGTCCATATTTTTATAAATTTGGTTGTAAACATCAATTATGAGTATTTATGACCTACATATTATTCGTAATCGAGGTCCGTTATAGGTGGTTAACGCTTGAGATCGTTATTGGTACAGTATCTGGATGCCTAGAACGTAACATTCTATAAAATTTGTAAGATTTCATATCATTTAGGTATAAAACATGTCTATCAAATTTGATATGTAATACTGTTGTTATAACTTGGTTGGTGATTATACAGATATAGCGTATCACTATTTCTCAACAAAACACATTAGATATTGAGATTGATTATAAACATGTTGATAATACTCTAATGATGGACGTCCCACCTGGGAGGCAACAAGCTAGATATTAAATTAACATGGAGGTATTTTAAAGTAAATAAGCCACAGAATAGATATAAATAGGTGTTTACATCAATCAAATAGAGCAAATCCTACTTTAAAGAGGCTTTATGTCTTAGCTGAAATTTTAACAAGAATAATAAGCGGTTTAACTTTGAATCTTTCGCAATAACAGGAACACAATGCTAGGGTGATGTGAGAATAAAAAGCCCGGGCCTAAATCATGAAGCTAGAACTGTATAATGCTGTTATATTTAGTTCAGTTGTTATATTAAATTTTAAAAAAATAAGGAGAGATTATAATCTGATGGTACCGTCTCATCGCAATCACATATAAAACCAGTGCTTTTTAAAGCCTTGGTTTGTATGCTTTTGAAGCTTGAGCACACCACGATAACGAAAGAACTGAGTCGATAGTACTAAAATAAGCATATTGACATCAGTTTTACCCTTAGTATATTCTCCAGTTGGCAGGTCATTCGTAGTATACTGTATTGGGTGTTATAAATCATCTATATATTTCATAAATATTTCATCATACATACGTCGTAAACATTTTCGCAGGACGATTGATAACCTTGGCCGATTAGATCATATAGTAGTGTAAAATAGATTATACATTAAGTACCTTTAATAGTTGTGCATGGGCGTAAAAAAACCTTATGTTCTACCTCACCGAGCTTGACAAACCTCGAATCACCATGAATCAAGTTCATTGAAATGGTTTTCTATTAAAATAAATGGGTTTTATCGCACAGGTAGTGAGCATTGACTCGAAAATGAAAATTTCTTAAACCAAAAATTTCTAATTATGAATTCTAATTTACATAAAATAGGCCCTTTATATGAAATAAGGACTGGAAAATTTGGTAATTTTAAGGTCGTGATTTTGGACATCGAATACCATTTTCCTCTTCACCAAGGCAAAGTGTGACCTTACACCAGTCACAAGAGATACCTTTTGAAAAACGAGATACGGGTCAAATGTGACTTGTCTTGACTGCGAATATGTTCTAAAATGTCATTCAACTTCAGATGTGTGTGCTATAAAACACAAATGTACAGCTCTTCAAAGGAAATCGACACCCTGAATATCTTGCAATCATGTTACAGAACAATACGCAGTAGGACAAAAAAATGGGAGAGTAACCATTTTCACGTGGTAATAAAATTATACATGGCATTATACATATTATAAAGCAATACGTACCAGGAAACAGCATTGTCTCTTTGACTTTCTTCGGTGGAGGTGATGGCGTGGTAGTAGCTGTAAAGATACAAAGTAGAATTAGATCATGAGTTTCAACAGTGAGGATTGACGAAGGTACAAATACATAAAAAAAATATGTATTCATTTACACTGAAAAGCCTTTTAACCAATACGAAAGTCATATTAATGCAAATTAACGTTGTTAGACAAGATTTGGGAAATTCTAGGTTGTTCTGATCTATCGACTTGATATTTGAATCATCAACTTAACGTTTCTAACGAAAAAAAAATGACAATATAACAATTTTTTGTGGATCCCTCTTGAAATCGACATTTGATGGAACATCGCCTGGCACCATGTATTCTTATAAAAATGTGAAAATTACAACAACAAAAGCATCATTTGATAATAATAAGTTGCTAATATAAACCATTGAAAGCAACTAACACATTAATGAACAATAAAGGCTGTTTTTCATGGATTGAGAATAGATAGCACTCTACCGCTTGCTTAACATAATTCTTAACATTAGAAACATCAAAATATAACCCTGACTTTTTTACTGTATCTGTATCTTATAATTTCATTTCGTTTTAACAAAACTAAAAATTTAAGGTTTTCTTTTGTATTGCATTTTTCGCTATTTTCATTTACAATTTAACCTACAAAAATTCATAAATAACATTACTAATCTAAGGAAATAACGCTAAATGTCTTTAGAATTGCCAATTGTATTGGGTTCAAGGGATCGTGTATGTATATGGTATACATTATATTCACTGAAGTGTTTTCGCGGATGTGAAAGACCTATATGTCCTTAATGTACACATTTAAATTCTAATATCATAAACAGTTTATGTTGTTTACATTTAAAAATATTATATTTATTTGCCCATAAATCAATTTTATTTTAAAAACAAACTTAACCCTATTAAGGGCCACATAGAATTTTATCTTTAAGAAAATATTCGTTTTTAGACCTTGAATTGGACCCAAGATCACCCAAGTGAATAACTTAAAGGTTCCCTACGGCCCCAATTGTGTGGGCTATAGTAAAACATGAATTGGTAACCACTAAATTCTTGTGATTGTTCTATTAAAGTACGTAAAAAGCGATGATAACATGTATCGTATTTCTTCCCTACAGGGCTAGAGATTGAACTCTGTGTTTTGATATGAAGATCTCAACACGAACTACGAAGTAAATATTTTAATGGTATCCAACTGTTTGGTTATTATTTCAAACTTTGATGGTCACGCCAAATATAAAAAAAAGCTCGAGGTATTTTCTGTTTTGAAATATTTTGCTTATATAAAATTCAAATGACGCAATGTGATTGAAAGGATTTTTCCTGCTCAAATTACATTTAGTATCTATTTCAAAAGGAAACTAAAACTACCATGCTTAGGGGATAGGAACCACATTTGTGACAGTTTCATGAACCTAACGCGGTACTTTATGAAAAAAGCACAAATGTGTTTAAACAGTCAAGCGTTCGGGTTAGTTTGCGAACGACGCGTACAGCGTGGTCATTATGCCCAGGGCGCTTGCTGGCGGCGTACAACAAACTTTTACCATTATCAATATCATTGGCATCGGTTACGTTTCCCAAATCCTCGTAAATAACGTAATCGTCACTATCATCACCGTCATCATTTTCACCTTCGGCTGGCCAGTTTCCCTTCCCTGGAAAATTAACTTTTCTTTCTAGAGATTGCTGTTGGAATGTACAAATCAACTGATGCGTATAGCTAGGAAGGGGCTTCGTCACTCGAAAGATAAACATCGGAACAAACAATTAGTTTCCTTTAAATACATTCCTGATTTTCAAAGATATAAAGTATATCGTGAAAAACAGCATAGGCTATTGATATACATTATCTAGAGCATATTTTGTCATATTTTATTTTATTTAAAGCGAAATGTAATGTGATCTATTTAACTCCATATTTCCTTAACAGCAATTCGCTGTAAAAAAAAAAACCTCTACTCAACAAAATGTATAGTCAAATTTTTAACAATCTTTACGAGTAAGTTTTAAGGCTTGTTTGTGACTGAAAAGGGCCTTGTGATCTCCACAAAAAGATACCCAACTTAGCACCAGGTGTTTACTTAATGAGCAAAAATATGTAGACTACTTGTCCATAAACCTAAAGAGCATAACGACATAAAATATATTAAGAAAAATAAAAGTCAGAAAGGTGATTAATCGAATAAGCACATGGATCAATTTTTTATAAATTCTTAATGCTTATTTAATTATGCAACAAAAAATTGCTTGTGATAAAAGTAACTTGTAAGCATATCAGATGCGGTTAGTGAATTGAAAAGTTGCTTTTCAGCTCTAATAAATAGTTTGTATTAAGCCATCACTATAAAAACATTTTATTTGAAACGCAAATTTGCATATTAAAATGTGCTCTAGCAAAGAATTTATAAAACGTAATTACTGTGTCGGGGGTTCACTATATCATATGGAAAGTGCAGTAAACCTATTTCGTCACTTTTACTTTCGTATGAGCCGCTAAAACGAACCGAACTTTTATTCAAAATAGCTGACCACCGCAACACGGTACAGATATGTGATATTATTGGATGTGTTGAAAGTATACTTTCTGAAACATTCATCTTTTACGAAAACATCGTAGTATGACGTTTGCATCATGGCCGCTTATACTGGATGGCGCCAAACCATGCATTGCCAGAAATTTGTCAGACCAGACAACCAGGTTCCTTTCCAACTGAGTGGTTAATGAATATGTATGCATGGTATTATAAATACACGACAACGCCCATAATTTATTTACCATATCAAATTTGATACATTACTAATTACATCAATGTAGACTATATCATAATCAACGAGAAATGTTTCTCAACAGATAAAGCAGTAATTTTTACCACTTGAAATGTTTTGACTATAGGTGTAAGGAGCTGGTGAAGACAATTTGAATGTTAAAACTATTTAAGTTTTGGTCCAATATAAACAAATGGTTACTTGAAACAGTTTTATTAGTGGAATAGCCTACCACCAACTGCATAGTGCTTTATATCTTAATTAGCGCAGTGAATTTCAGTTTCTATCATAGTATATGGTTATAACTAAATGGAAACCATGTTGCCAGTTGCCGTTCCTCGTACCAGATTTGGACAAATTAATTCAATAACAAAGGCGTTCACTTTTGATCTCACGACTAAAGTTTAACCCAGTTTAATTTTGGTGCTTTCATATACATGAATGTATGTTCATCAAGAATCACGTTGTTTAAGGGCTGGTAAGTTTGAAGAACAAGCAGATGGCAAATGTGTTTATCTGGACTTTAGAATGTGATCTGTGCAGTAATTCCAAATTAATTGTTCCTGCGATATAAGAAGCGTATTGAAGTTCTTTCAATGTATCGGTGTTGTAAACTTAGCAAGAGACAACAATTGATCACCGTTGATGAACAAAGGATGTTATTCTCGAACCATTTTCGCCAAGTTATCCAAGTGTCACAGATAGCCGCATACCTAGAGCTCAAACAAGTTGACTCCCTGTATTGTTCTGCTCTCGGTAGATTAACCTACCAAGGAATTACATAGTGAGATAATAAATATACTTGTGGTGGTTCTATTGAAAATGATATTCTTCAAAAAGAGTTTTATTAAACCCTATTTAAGTTACGATATATTTCCATTTCGCGATAAATATATCTTTGTAAATGTGTGTAATTGATCGCACCACAGGATAGAAAATACCCAGAATAAGAAACCTTTTGAATAACTTTGGCTATACATGATGGGACATAATCCAGTGCGTTCGAAACAATGCGCAGAACAGTCACTCGTGTGTGCCTATTTTTGTTTACGTCTTCCAATGGTCCAATTTTTTGTCGCTTCTTTCATGTGTAAGACGCCACATAAACATTCTTTAGATTGAATAGACAACTTACAAAGGATATTTATTATGTAAAGCTTCAATAGCTGATTATAGATCGTGTTTGACGTTCCAGTCGCCACAAACCATTTACAACACAGACATTAGCATATCTTTTCTATTCTATTTGGATTTTGTAATAAAAATACAGCGAATGTAGATTTATTCATTATATTTATTACTTGGCTTTATCCACGACTGTTTTCATCAAAAATATGTCATTATGGGTTGACGAATTGCTAGTTTAATGGAAATTTGTTTTTTTCGCATTAAGATTTGAGTCTGTTATTCTTATTAATGAAATTGATCATTTCATTGTATATTGGAAAATCTTAAGACGAAGTTAACATGTTAATTTTGGACTTTTTTCTTCAGTTATTTTTCAATGGAGCATTGTTTATACAATAAAAAAAAAAATAAGTAGTTTTTGAGTTGATGATCTTTTTTTGTTTTATGATTGAAACAGCCAAAAAGTAACTATTTAAAAAGGATTATTTCCTAGATATTTTCTAATACTATGGGGAAAGCGTTTGATAATTTTGTTGTGTAGCTCGGTAACTATTGAGTAATATATTCACATCCGGCTTTCCCCATCCCCTCTTTCAAAAATCATTTTTTAACATGGAAAGAATTGCCGGTTGGCCTCCCTTTACAATTCCGTGGTCCTAATCGCACCTTCGCCTAATGTGTCAATGAAAGGACATTGGTACACAGTACAGCACACACCTGTCACTATAGTTATCCATATATACAATTGATATGTTAAAACGGTTCAACAAACAATTGGTGTTCAGATCATAGACGTTTGTTTTCTTATTTGTCCATAAAAACATTAATAGAGCTTAATATCACCTGTAGAACATAACGAACATACAAATGCTCTAAATGGTTATGGTCGGTCATAAATGGTCAACACTTAATGCTTTTGAAACAAATATTTAGTGTTTCTCCTTTCTGTGTATATGTTAATGACAAAATGTTATACTGGCGGGTATAAGAATGCTGTCGAAACAACACCATATATGTTTTTCATGTTTATTGTATATAAAGAGAGAATTCGACCTCAATGTAAATGTATATTATAATAATTACATATTGCACGTGGAACAATTACCAAATACGACAAATGGTCACTCAAGGTATCCTTACTTTCGCTGGAGTTAGATCTATGACTACCTCAATTATTGTCGTGTGTAAGTATTTCTAGATTGTTCCAACCCCCAGCATCGACCGAAATAATTGCCGTAGTGAAATTTGGACAACTGGACTTCGAACTTGAATAAAGGAAATTGTTAACATATGTAGGAATGATATACAGCATCACTGTTGTAACACTTGACAATTTAAGTGCAGATATTGTGTAATTTATATAATGTTCAATTGTTTCGTACAATATCAAGCTTCCGGTTTAGGTCAAGTATGTAATTTTACCGTGTTCAGGTCAGAAATATGGTTCGTTTCGGAAATACCTGCTTGTATACAATTATGTACGTGCGGCAAATAATGCGTATTACAATCGAAATTAAGTAATTGGTGCTATAAGTATTGCATTTTTTATATTGGCGAGAGTATTATTACGAAAGTAAATTGAGAAAATCAAACACCCAAGTCAATTGAACTAAACTGATACTTTAAGAAAGAAAGCTGAGAGGTAATGACTTAGGCTCTAATTTTTTTACAGATAAGTGTGAGAAAATTTGAGAGTAAATCCAAAAGGCATTAATGCAACCATAACACCAAAGCAGCTAAAATGTTGACGGAGTGTACATTGATATCCGTTGCTATTTCGTACAACAGTCACTAGACCATGCTGCTATTTCTGTTCTTGGTGGTAACAAGGCCGTAGAATAATTGATGTTAAAATGGGGCGAATGGGGATATGGGTAAAAAGAAGAATTTAAAATGTTAAGTGGTAGTTTCAAAAGTGAACCATTTGCTCATTTGTGTTTGAGTTGAGGAATGTTTTGTCTCTTGCTGAACGAGGTGAACGGGGTGAACTTCCAGTTCATGTACTTACTGCTCTTTGCAGCTCAGCTTTAGTGGGTTCTTAAGGTATTTGAAGTGTTGCCCAAAATGTAACGAAATTATTACACTTTACACCGGTCCTTCACTATATCGTATCGTAAATCAATCGTTTAAAAACCGCACTTAAATTCAATAACGTGAGATAAAAATACAACTAAACAACACCACTTAAAACAATTATGACTACTAGAACATAAACCTAATATTTCAAACACTTATAGTTTTAATAGGCATGTACTATCTTTAGTTTAGTTAACAAGTTTTACAAGTTTAAATCTTATACCTAACACACGAGATCTCAGTTTCACCATTTCACTAAAGAAAAATCACACTGCAGGCGAACGAATCAAATACAGCTTGATTTAAACCATATTTTGTTGAAAGAGTGTTCAATTTAAAATGTGAATACTAATCATGAAATTTTCGAAATTTTTTATTTCTTTATTTAATGGCATTTTTGATAGAATACTGTTAGAAAGCCATTTGGTCTTGTAATTTGCCTGAAATACAGGAAAACGAAAACCGTTATAAAGAATTATAGCATACTGTAGGTATTGGCCTAATCTGTAAATTTAGAAATGAATCCACGCCGATGTGAACTGAAACTTACAGTGACTCTTCGTTTCATATCCAACTTGTATATCATAAGTTTTACTTGAAAATTGAATTGACCTTTGAAAACATAGTACAGATGTTATCAGCTTGTATCTTGACGTGCTCTAGTTAGTCTATGTAGACATCAAGTCTTGCTGAAACTCTGAATGCTGGTGCAGTTCATCAAATTTCAATGCCTGCCTATAGTACATTGACAGTTATGCTTTATAATGAGGCAATTGTATAACAGTTTGTATACTTGAGTGATTTGTCCTCTCTAGTTTAATGTTGTACATGCAAAACAATTTTTTATCCCGTATGCCGACATCCATAGATTAGCAAATGCATAAAATGTATTCAATTTAATCATAGTTTCACGAATTACATCATCGTATTCGACCGGCTGCATTTTTTGTTAACAGTGACTGTGTATAGCAATTTTGTAGACGGCGTTTTTTGTATCTTGAAGTATTGCACTCGATGAGAGTATATTTTGTGAGTTTGTAACCGATGTTATTGTATCTTGCAGTTTTGCATCCGGTGAGAATGGTCTTGCAGTTTTGCATCCGGTGAGAATGTATCTTGCACGTTTCTGTTCAGCTAGATTGTTTGCTACAAGTATGTATTCGACAATATTGTATCTAGCAATTTGGCATACAACAATATTTGCAATTGTGTATATGGCGATATTGCATGCTACATGTTTGAATTAATAATGATTAAGTCATTCACGTCGGTGTTCTAACAAGATTTGGTATGTACCTTTTCACACAAATTGTATCGGTACAACCAAATGGACAGTACTTAAACGTTGCAAAAACGATGGAAGGATCTTCTCTGAACTTAAAGCAGATTCCATTAATAACATTATTAACGAGTCTGTAAATACGTTGTTACGCCACAGTCAGAAATGGCTCTAATGCTACCGCGACCTACCTACCTATTACTGAATCTCTGAATACAATAAAAGCAATAGAATCAATACTTACTTGTTCTTCTGGCAGGTTTAGTTGTTAAAGCTGGTGTTGGTTTACTAGTGACTATTCAAATAAAAATACATCATTATGATTTATAATATGAAATATAGACCTCAATGTCACATTTGGTTTATTGTTTGCCTTTGAGCATGCAGAATTATCTACATCGCGATTCGTCGTAGAAACACGGGGCCCTTCCAGACATTTTTGTGAGCGTTGGTATATGACATACTATACATGATCAGGGTATGTAACCTGTTTTGCTTCAATCCTTTACTAATAAAAGTACATCTATGTTTTCTTTATCTTCTATGCTTTGAGAATTTACTCCACCTGTATCATCATTACAATATTACGTAGCAAGAAAGGGATAGAAATTTAGTCTGGTGAGGCCTTCGGGAATGGTAGGAAGTAAGTTAACAGTATTGGTCCTACCTGTACATGTTCTAACTGCTAATATATTCCTGACGGAGCCTAGAGCACCATATCCTAACACCTGGAACATGTACTCCATGGGAGGGTGACTAGCAATACCACGTAATTCACGTTTGTTAACCATACTACCAACACCAACAGCGAACATGTGGATGTGCTGGCGTTTAGCTCTGGATGATTCCATCACAGTTCGTAAGATATTTGAAGATTGTCCATCAGTGATGACCACACCAACTCGGGGAACTTTCTTCCGACTACCGTGCCGCTTACTAAACATGTACTTTCTCATATACCTTACAGCACTAGCCGTATCCGTAGCATCACCATACGTTTCCTCAACATTTCCAATAGCTTCAAGTAAAGCTGTTTTGTTCAAGTATGAATTCAGCTGAAACTGTACTTGAACCTTGCTGTTGAAGGTAGCAAGACCAACACGAGTCCATTGTTCACCAATACGGAACATCGACACAATGTTTTGGACAAATTCCAACTGCTTTTTAAAATCCGGTCCCCAAATTGAATTGGATGCATCCAATAAAAACACGACATCAGCAGGTTTTCCACCACAGTACTCTTCTGAAATAATGAAATGACATCAAAATGTTAATGTGGAGGCATCTCTCAGACCAACTGATATTATAGGTGGATTGTGCCAATCCCTTCAATATAATATTAATGTGTCCGATTTAATCAGAAATTATCCCTGTTGCCGCTCTACAAAGTGAAATCTTTGAACTTAAATGTACGACATTTAAAGCAAATCTAAAATATATTCTTTTCAATCAACGTTTCAAATTAGCATTTTAAAGTATCTATTTGGTTTTTAATTAAAATAGGTTGAATCTGCTTCTATAATTTTTCAAAGTATACAGAGCTGACAGTACAGACCGCTAATCGCGGTGATTTTTGGACTCATTGATAGGATACAAAAATATGTGCAAATGCATTTTGTACATTTGATCGTGGGTGTCTTCAAACGTTGATGAAAAATTATAGATGCTAAGGTACAGGAACAAAATTATGTCATAATATAATACATGCTGCCTAATACATTGAAGCAAAACCATGCATAAATCAAGCAGCAAGAAAGCAAACTCATACAATTGCGCTATATAAAAGCAAAATCATGCAATTGAGCTATATAAGCAATATCAAAAACAAATTAAATCAAATAAATCGTATATGGATATGCTTTTTAAGATATACTTTTCAATATACTTCTTATATAATATAATACTATATCTACGGTTCATTGTTTGGTCAGTGGGCAAATGGGAGTGGTCAACCGTCTCAATCTGGAGACAATGATTGTTGTATCCTTTTTAGTAGCAGTGCTAGGCTGGTGTCTAAAGAACATCCACTATTGTCGATACAGCATGCTTCGGGTGTAAAATTCACCACCAGGTTTGATCATGGTTGGGGTCCAATATTTAAACCTTAAAGTTTGAATGGTAAATTGTACTGGCACAAATAGAGTTTAGTAAAGGTTTAGCTCTTTACATCTCCTTATAAGCTATAAGTTTATATTTAGAAAAACTTGGTCAGAAGGTCATTTCAACCTGACATTAGTAAACCTTATTAATCTGATTAGTTGAAAGATTGTAATAGATTCTGTAATTGATCAAATTCCAATTACCCAAACCTGACATGATTTGATCATGATTGTTAACCAGATGTCAGTTGAATGTCAGTTGAATGTCAACAGCATGTCAGTTTCCTATTTCAAATAACTAATAGCTTTTACTATTTTCAGACATCGTACTAAATTAGTTTTAAAACTTTTTTTCCAAGTTTTTGTGTACTCTTCAAGAAGTTTGGCGAGACAGTTATACGATTGTTAAACCCCTTTTTGGAATGCATCAAATTGTGAGTGCATATTGGATCGTTGACAATTATTTCCATCTGTTGTTGGTTTGTAGGTCGTGGGAACATTATTAAATGTCTAACGAAAACGTTTAACTATATCCTGCGCACGAAAGCAAATTTTATACCTTTAACGCCATAATTGTTTTTAATTTACCTTAAGATATATCAGAGTTACAATATTTAGAAGAAACCTAAAAATACCAATTGATAGAGCACAGATTTCGATTCCTAATGTATGAAGATATATAGAACAGCCAGTGTGCCACCCTTAGAGGTTTTTTTAAAGATATATTTTTATTTGTCAGTAACGTTTCTTAGTTCTGGCACTAGCTTATTATGTTTAGAAATTTGGCAGAAACTAAATAAAACCAGAAATTCAAGGTCACAAGCTAATCGTGAACATTTGCAATTCTTCTTTTTAGTGTTTTGACGAATTCGGTGCTTATTTTAACTCTTTGATGTTTTACGGCTGAAATGTCAAAACAACTTTTGTTAATTTTGTTTCATCTTATTTCTTTTGAAAGAAGTTTAACCGATTTCCCCAAATTATTTCTGATAAATCATAAGATTTAAACAAAAAATCAAATAAAGTTATTTCTTCATTTTATTCACGCATAAAATTATTTGAGACGCCTTCAGAATTCTAAAATAGAACAAACTTAAACAAATTATAAAAAGGTAGTTTAAAAATTAATGATAATTTCTTACAGAAAATTTCACATGAAAGTTATTTTGATGTTAAATTGTATTAGGAATGTGCCGATGACGTTAATACAAGATCTAAAATTAACATGGAATATAGATAAGGCATATTTCACTGTCGGTGAAATCAATTTGAATACACCTTATCTTATGATCATTATAAGAAACTTAAATTAGATTCTTCAGAGACTGAATTCAATCCAAATTTCATTGGTGTAGCACCTTTGGACTTGACCAAAGGCATGTTATTCGGCTTCACACATCCAATTTGATTCTACCCACATGTTTGGTCGGAGATGAAATTCAGACCGTGATTTTGTTAATTTAGGCTCATAAGAGTTCTATTTTATCCATTGAAATATATATCAGAAGCACAAGAAAATTCTGCATACTGTTCAAACAGTATATTATAACTTTTGCCAAACGTTTAAAATGACAAATTACCATTCTTCTAATTGCCGCGAAACTGTCTGTAGATAAGTAACATGTGCAGTGTGCATTAGTTTATGTAATGTATAATGCATGATATACTAGACACGTGTTCATAATTAGGATTTATTTGACTAATTAAATAGCTAATTCATCAAGAAAAAAATGAGTCCTTCTTTTTATAATAGAAAACCTAATGTAAATAAGTATCATATATAACGATTTTATTTTTTACAGGGATATTGTGGTCTGAGATTTATGCTGTGCAAGCTGAACTTAATTCTGAATAGGCGACTCAGTAATCGTATCCCTTTCCCCCATCGTTTATACAAGATTAAAATGAAGAAATCAACCTCCTTCGGGTTCTAATAAAAATCAGAGAAAAAGAGACAGATAAAATATTAATTTTAGTTTCAAAAATGCATGTAAAGGCATAACAAAATTTATTTTTAAATGATATTACTATTCGTAATAAATATTAATCGAAAAATATAAATAAATTAAATATTTTGTAAGTAAAACGAGAAAAGTGAATAAATGTAAACCATTTTACTGGAACCAGAATCAACAGAAATTAGGACAAGGTAAAGTAAAGAAATAGGAAGAGCTTCGTAGAATGGTCCAAAAAGTACAGAAAGAAATAGCACTGTAGAAAAGTCAAATAGAAAAGTCCAGGAAAGAGTAAATAAACGCAGCAGCGCATAACACACCATCATACCATTAGAGAAACGAGCGAGCGCTGGAGATAACAATTTCTAGTTTTTCCTATATATTGGATATAGTGTCCTGACTATACAGGTTATATCAAATCTTTAGATGTCTTTGTTCAGAGCCTCACAAACAATTCTCACCAAAAGGCTTTTTACACCAGTAACTTTTCAGCAATAACACTTAAAATAGTCCAAAATAAAATTGTGAATGTAATCAATCATACTTATTTATACTTTTAATCAACACCATCACCGTTATAATAATTAAGCAGCTATTTAAGCGTTAAGGTTCCAATCTTATTGCTTTTTTGAATTGATTGTTGTGTTCTGAACAAGGCCATCACCATGAGTTTGGGCTACTCAGAGTACTTTTCTATCTATGCCTACCATTATCAAGTAAACCTATTTTATCCTTTCTTAGAAAACCTACAACATAAAAATAAATGAACACGTCACAAAATATAACATAAAAAATAGATGAAATTAATATAAGGGCACACAGCTAGAAATACATATTAAATTATATAAATCTACATAGAAAAATGTTTCTGAGTAACGTATTTTCATAGTAGCTGAAGCTAATACAATACCATATAAGAAGTATTATTTCAAGGCACACGAATGGGTGTACAATGTATTCACTGTATCGGAACGCCTTGTTTTAACAGTTGTTGTTTGCAAGGTAAATTTTGAAATATGGCTTATGATGTGTTTCAATCCACGATGCATTTCATTCGTATAATATCAACGTAACGTGAAACAAACACATGACCAAAAGTTTTAAACAAACAGAAGATATAAGTAAAAGCTAACATAGATAGCTAATCACTAGTTCTGTTTCTGACACATCTGTCAAATGTGGATTGGAAAGCCTGCATAATATGAATAACTGCCAAACCATTCCAGAAATACTGTCAACAACTCGTCAAGGTTTTAGACTAATGATCGACTCGACCAATAAATCACATAAATATAATTTATTGGCGCGTATAGTAATTGCGCAGTAGATGCAACAACTATGAAACAACATTATTCAGAAAAAAAACTTTCTGAATATAACTTAACGACCTCTTTAATTTTCGATAATTCTGACGAAAATATATATAAAAAAACATTCTAGAAAATTCAAAAATTCAAAAAAAATGACGAATGATGCAAAAAATAAAAAAAAAATACACAAAACTTTATTTACACATTTGGCAGATTTGATCAAATCTAATGTCAAAATTGAAAGCAGTGGTGCATAGATATAAAAAGATACCAAAGTACGTGAAATGTGTCCGAATTTAATGAATGAAACAGATTTGTTTCGATTAATGCTGTTTAATGTTGCAGTTTGTCTACAGATTATTACATTGCAATTCTCCTTACTGAAACCTTAACTCTCGGGTATGAAGGATCTATTGCTTAAAAAACACCATATTATATTATATACTTGTCCGTTTAATAACACAGACTAAGAATTCTCGAATAACACGTTTGAATAAACAAGGGAAAATTGAATTACACCTAATTGGTGCATTTAGGGCAATTATCATAAAATCGCTATGGATTATTAAAACAGAAATGAAGCGTATAGTAATTTCTACGTTTATAATTTCTAAAAATATCGGATAGCGGAAATGACGCGAGTGACATATTTATCATTCTTTACATTTGTCTGAAAACTACGGATAGACTAATGTATTTGACGGATTGACAAGGATTTATTGCAAAGAGTACAAATTATGATCAACTACAGACACGATTTTGTCATGTACATAAATACTTCTGTCAAATAAAGCTGATGTATTTTATACACATTGAATGAAGATTGAGACGTATTGAGACTTTATCACAGAAAAGCCTGTAATCGATACCATTATGTATATCACTTGCAATATCTATAATGCCAAGTTTTAATTAAATATATTAAATTCGTAGAGAAAGAAGTTTTATGTAAATCTATTTCTCAATCCGTATCATTATAATTTGCCATTGTTTTTTTATATGACGACTTGTGATGTTCTAGTCAGTTTGTTGGAATTTTTGAAAATCATGTGTGCAAAGCAATTTGATTTTTTTTGCAACATGCCTGCGGTAGATCGGCCATGATGAATCTTAGTCATTACGTGCTCAAAATATAGTTCGTTTACATCTAACATAACTTTTGTTTTAAAGATGGCGACAGCGTTGTATATGTTGGATTTGAATAACGAATTTCGTAGCAAAAGTATAGATCAAAAGAATTGTTAAGAAACATAATGTAAGCTGTAACTTTTCAAAATGGTGGTGGTATTTCGGCCATATTGGATAAGAGGTTACTTTCTAAGTATCTGTTTAAATCATTTAAAATACCCTTCTTTATTAAACAGATAACACGTGTTCAGACTAAACGAGAAACACAAGTCATTGAAAATAAATATATGCTCATTGAAAACCTCAACAATTATTTGCTGTCAAGTAATTTAATACTGAACATTAGTGTAAAATAACAACATGAACATCTGATGTAGATATCAGTATAAAATCTAGGTTTCTAATGTTCCAATGGCAACTCTTCTATAGAATTGATAACCTCAATCTGTTAACAAGTGAACCTGAAGCTTCGTGTACCTGTATTTTATGTTTTTGTACCTTAAAACTTTCCTTGAAACTCATTCGACATCTCAGACATAACGTTTTTGCACCTTTTCATCGTAAAATATTCCGTTGGTTTGACATTAATGTTATCTCAATGCATCTTTGTGTTAGAGCGTTTGAGAGGTTTGGCGGTGCGAGGGAAAGCATAATTATATGTGTAAAGCTCCTCTTGCAGTTGCCATTCCAATAGCATTATACTTATTATGCATCTATTGTCCACCAACAAGCATTATTCCTGCCAATTCCGAAAATGAGTTCAAGCCTTACAGCTTTATCTGCCTATAATGCTAACATTAGCATTTTATACAAGCCTCTCGCATGTTCTGCATGTAGCGCCGCCTTGCATATTGTTAATGATCACATCACAGTACATCCTACCATGCATTCAAACTTGGGGATAAAGTGGGGCTACCACATCATTAGTGATTGGAAGCTAAACAATTTCATAAAAGAAAGTTTAGGCAAGATTAATGCTTGGTTATCGTTTACGAAAACTTTTGGAAGTTGACTGGGTTTATCGGATTCTAGTCATGATGGAACAATAAAATATGGTAATTTACCTTCGTCCAGTATACTTTTGCTTCGGAACTGAAAATAGAAAAGAAAACTGCGATTTAAACTAAGGAAGGTAAAGTAACAATAGGCATCTGTGGAGAGTCGTTCGCTGCTGCCCTTGACTTCAAAATAAGTCTTGAAAGAGTGTTTTTGACATATGTATAAAAGTGATAACGTTGTTTTGAAAGTGATCTGAAAACGGTATTGTTTTAAATCTTCATTGTTCGTCCCCTTTTTGGTTTACATTTTGTGATTTTTTTGAGATAACGTATCCTAAGCATCGGTTCGCTAATGCAAAACTTATTGTAGATAGGATGTGGGTCTGTAGAATAATGATAAGATAGCTAGTAAGGCTGTAATCTGATTTCATAATATTTTCAGGGGCTGTAGCATAATCGGTCAAGGGTTGAAATGACGTCGAGCAAATGGTTGTCGTGGGTTGTAATCTCGGTGAGCGTGTATAAGTATGTTGACTCTAAGAAGATCATCTTCCCTCATTATTTCAGTGGATCCAGCTGTATGTGGATACGGAAAATCCAAGAAGAATCCGAAAGAATGGCCAAAGCAAGATGGTAAAAAGGCTTCTGATGAACCTTAAGTTGTTCTTCTTAATGTAAAAAAATATGATTGTTCCCGTCTTCTCTTTCGCTACCTGATGTGTCGTTTTATTGGATTTTCCTGATAACTTTAAAATGTGTCTACTATCTGACAAGGCAGAATTGTGGCAACATACATTTTCTAACTTGTGCTAATTTTCTTTAAATTGAAAAGACACGATTAGTCGTGTTAAGATCATGAAGGAATTTGTAAAAGACACCACTTGTTCACTAAATTAGAAATTATCTCTGATGGCATCAACCATATCAGGGTTTAAAAATATACCACCAAGGTGTTTCTATTACTTTTATCTGATATATGATGGTTTATCTCACCACAGACATCACATAGAACATTATCTGTCATCTTAGGGCTACATTCTTTCTCTATAGTTTTACATTGAGTTATGTCTATTGCACTTGTTCCAAAGCCAAAATCAGATGCGTATGCGTACACATTCCTCTCGTGAATGTTGATGCACTTCTGAGAATAATACATAGCTAGGAAAAGTCTTATAAACCTATCATTCGTTTAACGTACAGGAAAACGTCACTGGGCATCATAATTAAATTCTAGTCTGGATTGGTTATATAGTCAGCAATATAGATTCTGGTCCTAACCATCGTTCGGTCGTTCGTATAAATACCAGATGACGAAGTTTCAACACTGTTGTATATCAGTGACTTTAGAAAACAACTTTATAGGTTTGATACACAACCTGTCTAGTAAGCCGGGTGATTCTAACGAGTATCACTGCTAGGTTGTTTGGGTGGGGTAACATCCAAGAAGTATACCTCTTTACGGGTTTGATACGTCAAAATGTACCAGTAAACCTTAAATTAAGCTGAGCGATGCAATTTCATGACCCTGGTATAAACAAAATTGATGGTAAAAAATCACAGATTAAAATATACAGATATAGGGATTAAAATGGGAGTGCAATTTTTCTACTTGACATATTCATAACTCTCTTTCGAGAAGAAATATACAAAAGATTAACGAACGTGACAAGTTACAGTATTATACTCTTTACAACTTTAATATTTACTTTTTTAAAACAATATTATGTTAAAGCCATTCAGTTGAATAATCGAAAGTTTCAGGTCCTAATACAATATGAATTACTTTTTACATTTTGTTCGCGATAATAAAAATAATACATTAATTCATTGTATCACAAGATAAGATTATAATGACATTTTCTATGTTTTCTTGCAAAAGTAATAAATCATATCCAATTTTGCCAGTTTTTTCCAAAAAAGTGCAAATCGGGGATATTAATAATCATCATAGAGACATCTGAGATAACATCTTCAATGATAGACGTGATTCGCATTCCAGAGTTATAAATATAGAACAATGGAACTCTGTGAAAATAATTATTGTCTTTATTGCTGTCACTGACGACATAATAATATCAGTGTTGATACCAATACAACACATACTGATAGATTGTGTCTGATTCACCTTATGTGTGTTACTTACAGCGTGATTTTTGTGTCTTAACATAGAGTATGTCAGTAGGTTGATCTTGATCTTGAAGACTGGAAAAATAAACATAAGATTTCTTTGAAAACGAACTAGAAGAAGATCATAAACCATAACCCCCTACGCTACTCATTAGTAAGCATGAATTGAAAACGTGAAACCGTATCTGTTTTTGTGGCTTAAAGCCAGCGTCAGACGCCTATGGTCATTATCTATGCCATATCTACTATTTATCACATATTAACTGGCCATTGTAACACTTGTAAGAATGATTAGGTTCTTCATAAACAAATTACCTTTCTCTTCAGCCATTCACCTTTCGCAATCATGCCGGTTTCCGTTAATGTCATGAGTGAGGTCCAATTACTACCTGTGTCCATTATGATTCGGTTAAGTTCTCAACATTTTCAATATGATTCGGGTCGGTTAAGTTCTCAACATTTTCAATATGATTCGGTTAAGTTCTCAACATTTTCAATATGATTCGGTTAAGTTCTCAACATTTTCACTATGATTCGGTTAAGTTCTCAACATTTTCAATATGATTCGGGTAAGTTCTCAACATTTTCAATATGATTCGGGTCGGTTAAGTTCTCAACATTTTCAATATGAATCGGGTAAGTTCCCAACATTTTCAATATGATTCGGTTAAGTTCCCAACATTTTCAATATGATTCGGTTAAGTTACCAACATTTTCAATATGATTCGGTTAAGTTACCAACATTTTCAATATGATTCGGTTAAGTTCCCAACATTTTCATTATGATTCGGTTAAGTTCCAACATTTTCAATATGATTCGGTTAAGTTCCCAACATTTTCAATATGATTCGGGTAAGTTCTCAACATTTTCAATATGATTCGGTTAAGTTCCCAACATTTTCAATATGATTCGGTTAAGTTCCCAACATTTTCAATATGATTCGGGTAAGTTCTCAACATTTTCAATATGATTCGGTTAAGTTCCCAACATTTTCAATATGATTCGGTTAAGTTACCAACATTTTCAATATGATTCGGGTAAGTTCTCAACATGTAAGTTCTCAACATTTTCAATATGATTCGGGTCGGTTAAGTTCTCAACATTTTCAATATGATTCGGTTATGTTCTCAACATTTTCAATATGATTCGGGTAAGTTCCCAACATTTTCAATATGATTCGGGTAAGTTCTCAACATTTTCAATATGATTCGGTAAGTTACCAACATTTTCAATATGATTCGGGTAAGTTACCAACATTTTCAATATGATTCGGGTAAGTTACCAACATTTTCAATATGATTCGGTTAAGTTCTCAACATTTTCACTATGATTCGGTTAAGTTCTCAACATTTTCAATATGATTCGGGTAAGTTCTCAACATTTTCAATATGATTCGGGTCGGTTAAGTTCTCAACATTATGATTCGGTAAGTTCTCAACATTTTCAATATGATTCGGGTAAGTTCTCAACATTTTCAATATGATTCGGGTAAGTTCTCAACATTTTCAATATGATTCGGGTAAGTTCTCAACATTTTAAATATGATTCGGGTAAGTTCTCAACATTTTCAATATGATTCGGGTAAATTCCCAACATTTTCAATATGAACATTTTCAAACCTACTTTCTGGTATTTGTTATTTTCAACAAGAACCACACATGGCATCCATCAAAATTGGACAAAGTCTAGGAATCAAAACACTTGTATTGTGGTCTGTAACGAGCAAGAGCATCATCGTTTTGTCCCAGTGGATCTCCATCGAGTGGTTCTTGGTCTAGAATTCAATATATTTCTTTCATTAGGTATTGATAACTCTTTCACCGAGACTTATTTCTTAATGTTCTTCTAGAACATGATCTTTATAACCAAAAAGATTCTTTCGTGTGAACTGTTATTTCCCAGGTTTTAAGTCTACATTATGCAAAATTTGAAGGAAAAAAAAGTAAGAAAACAACTTGAAAGTAAAATGTTATCTAAAATAAAAATCAAATGAAATAAAACCCAATCTTAACAAGATGAAAGAGAGTTTTCAGATATGATCGAGTGTCATTTGATATGGGTAATATTAAAAGGATTAAAAAGAACGAGTTTTTGTAGGGAAGTATTGCTATAAATCATACAATGTTGTTTTTCGACCATAAAGATGTGCAGATAGCCTTATATTCATGTATAACATGGCATATTGAGTTTCCTGGATTTAATTGCATTGGCTATCCTCACACCATCCTTGTAGCTCTAATTGCAATATATATCATGGCCGAGCAGATATAATATTAAAATTATAATAAATCTTTCGCCACTCCAAGAGTTTCAAATACTACATTTTTGACAAAATAACAAATTTGTTCTGTCCACCTCTTCAAATATTAGTTTTCTTGGTCAAATATATCTTGTATCCATCCCTTTTGAAATGTTTCAAAAGTAATTTAACACAAAATTTCAACAATCCCATACACATTAGCACAGTTTCAAATAATTTATTTGTTTATTTCAGATATGCATTAACCTCTTCGTCTTAAGTTCCATGAACAATTTCAAATATTTCAAAAGGCTACAATCCCACATGAGAATTTTCTCATACATAAATTCCTGATTTCCAGATAACCGATTATTAGTATTTAATAATCCTTCTGTTGAAGGTTTGAAATATACGTAACTTGAATAGTAATTTGACAATCGACAGAATGGTTCAAAAGTTATATGACATGATGGATATGAATCCTTCCGTTTGACCAATAACCCCGAACCGACTTGCTTTTCTAGGAAAATATACAATAAAATAAAACCAGTCCACGTCTCCAGCATGTCAAAAGCATCATTGTTTGGCGAATAACAGATTTTCAGGCCAGACTTGCGTTGGATAAGGCAATTAATCGAGGCCCCGTGACAGATGGAATCGAGAGAGAGTAGGTTAATGTAGCCCAGGGTCATAAAAAGTATTTGTCTAATGGCAAACCTTAAAGGAGCCATGTTATAATTTATAAACGGTTTCTTAACAGTCATGTTGGTCCATTTTAGAAAATTATAATCCGCAAACTGATCAGCAAACAAATTACCGACTGAATTTAAGAATATATTGATGAGGTTGGTAAACGCTCAGTGCCAAAAACTCATGATTTCATTTTTTACCTCTGATATCGCGAAAATGTCGTCACGATCATATCGCAACGGTATATCGGTTTAGCAAAAATGCCATATCAGGTTGTTCGGTTTTATTCTCATGCCGTTTTTTCTATGATATAGTCATATCGCTCATCTCTAGGCTTATGCCACTGTCCTAGAAAATATCCCCTTTGTACTCTACATAAGAAATGGAACTACATGCGATAAAAATGTTTAGGATTACACTATCAATAAATTAATCTATTTCTGAGTTAGATTTCAGGGAATACTTATTTCAGGACTGGTGCCATGGCTATATACAGTATATTATATAACATGCAGTGTATTTTTGTGTTTGTGTCTTTTCAACTAAAATCATACTAATGACTAACTAATTTTCACATAATCAATAGACTTATCTGTTGCTCTGTGACCTAGGCCAGTGCTTTCATTGAGACTCGTCTCAATACACCCTAACACCAATAACCGACAAACGACCCTGATAGTTCTCAATTGTTCAACGAAACGCTTGCAATGGATACTATCTGTCCATTACATATATAAGTAGGTCATTTTAAGTGCCCTTGCTTAGAGTGTGGTCTGGTTTTTCTAGATCAAGGTTATGATTCCGCCCACAACCAACGTTTGTTGATACCTGGCAACAAGAGATGCGAATAACCTGTAAAATATGAGAAAAATTTATGTAGATGAGGTGCTAATGATCAGAAACACAATCCATCTGTTTACAAATGGTGGCTACACATCTTTCATCATCATGACTGAAACCTCTTATATTCCTTCTTTAAATAAATACTGGATATCAATAAATAAAGAAGTAGGACAAATAATGATTAGTTTGACCTACTTCCATCTCATTAACATTAGTTACTTCAAGCTGCGAGCTAGATTGAAAAGGTTCCGACCTCCCGCCACAAATACCAGACGTGAGATAAACAGGCGTGGGATGTCGTCAAACCTTGACTTCGAATAATTTTAGGCATCTGTAACAACAGAAACGAAGATAACAACATTTTTGAACTACATCATTGTTCATGGACGAAGCCTGCTTGTGAGCTTGGTGGAAGGGGTAATGTTTTAACAATGCCGACGAATACAATAAAAATACCCAAAGAAGATAAATGGCACTTCAGATCTTCTGCAAATGGTCATGTCATCCTATGTCATTCGATGGAGATCGAATATTTGAAACTGTGGCTTTTGTCAACCAAAAGAAAAGACGAGTCACTGTCACTATCGCTTCATAGCACAATATGTTTCAATTGTTTTGACGCTAAGATTTACTTTATTTCTCTGACCTCAACTACCGTCATCTCGACGACACAGCAACTGCAAAAAATGCATTAATTTTTATGTGCTTCCTTTGAAGTCCGCGTTGAAAATCTCAGTTTTGAAACGTAGTAAATAATACATTTTATTTGTTTATTTTAACAATACACATTTCTACAAAACATTTAAATTTACATTTGAAACATGAGAACGTAACACAGTTGCTGCACCTAGAAAATACAATTTGATAAATAGCTCTTTTTTACTACCTCAACCTCATAAATCATACCTAAAACTATGTCTTTAAAAACTCCTCATAATTATATCATATTGTTTCAATCTCTTAATAAGATTAGAAAGTTTACAGTAATGTTATGGCAGTTTTTTTTACAGATTTAACTTTAGATAGCTTTCGATTATTTTTATAACCTCAAATAAAACTGGCATGTGAAAAGTTATGATGGGCGTGATAACTTGTCTTGCAGAGGTAATTTATATACAGATGATCTGCCATCAGCTTCTATTTACTATCAATATTTATCAAACGAGTTCAATTTGTTTACTCAGTCTTTAGGCGAGGTCTGATAAAAGATAATCATATGTCAGGATTCGATTGTCATAGGAAAAGTATTGAGATGAACAAACCGAAAATTTGCTTAACCGCATGTCATCAGGTTCGGAAATGTGCGAATAAACGGGGCTCAACTGTATTGTCGTGAACGTTCAAATTTGTTTTTATTATAGTAGATATTTTTAAGTACATTGTTATTGTCATTGTGGCTCTGGGCATTTAAAACCAACAGGTCTCAAACAGGGGTGTATCTAGTAATGCCTGTGGGGGAGGCTAAAACTGAGAGGTGTCTCTCCGAGGCGAGGCCCCTTGAGGCCGGGTGACTGAGGGTTACAAGAAACTCAGGAAGCCAACGGATTTCAGATGGCCTGAAACGAATTTTGAATATTTAAAATACGATCTTTCACAGGCGTGAGGGGAGGGCCATGGCCTATTTGCACCCTCTAAATACGCCACTGTCCTCAAATAAATAGAAACTAAGTACCCAATAGAGTCAGTCTATCATCGTGCAGTTTGGACAGTACGGAATGTTAACAATACATATTCGGTTTACTGCAATGGTCCGATTTCTAGATAAAGTTGAATCAGTTAACTCAATGGATTTCTTTTTTGTAAGTGTCAATCGATTTTGGTCTATAATTATTAATAATTTAAATAATGTAACTGAATTGGCTGTGTTATTGTGTGAAGTTAGTAAACATTTTTTTCATCAATAATATATCGAGTGACATTTCACTAATAGAGCGAAACCGAGTCGAACAGTCCAGTGCTTATTATAGTTTAAAGGGATGTTCAGCAATTGTTGTAAGAAACGACGGGTGAAGAACAGTAACTTTGTTGTACTGAAGTCGTAGTTTTAGACAAGTAACGTGGGATTATTGAAGTGTTCATTTCTGGGATGGCATTATTGAGCATGCACCTGATGGGCTAATGGAGACGATAAGACAACTAATAGAACAATTCCGATTTAGCAATTTTATTTTCAGGTTTATTATTTTACCTATTTAAATATTTATAGGCTTCTACATTTTTTGTTTCTTTACAGTTACTTCCTGTTTGTCTTAGTCTTATTGTTTCTATATCTATTGACCAAATAGGGTGCAGTAAGGTGATGAATAATAAGACGTAACAAACCATTGTGTCTGTTGTTTCAACCATGACAGTTAGTGAACTTTTCTTTTCAAGCAAAAATGCGTTGTCAGGATTAGTAAATCCCTTTTGGATCGCTACCTCAGATATGGGAAAGAAGTACTTCCTTGTCACATGAAATACCATTTATTTCAGAATAAAACAGGTTCTAGTGGTTTCATGGTGATTTAACCAGATGATTGGGTAGTAGTGGACATTATTGAGTTGGGACTCTAACCCAGATTTTTTGTTTACTTAAATATTCTCTCCTGCATTTTGTAAATCAAAGTAAAGATTTCTGGGTGTGGGGCAACTTCAGGGAAAATATTTGAAATTTAACCCCGCGCCCAAACCAACACTATTTGTCATAAATTCATATTATGAATGAGTTCCATCAGCATAATAATGACTTCAGTGAATAGAAGAAGGCTGAGTTTCAATGAAACCCAGCAGTATCTTCTCTATATAGATTACTTCCTGGTCACGTTTCTAATGGATTTGGAACGGGGGAAATGGCAATATCTGAATTAACTAACTAAATCCATCAATACACAAGTAAATTCCATTAAACTTCATTAGATATATTGTATCTCGACATTAGCGTCTTTTAACAGAATCTTAACATATTAATAAGCATTATCTAGTTCTTTGTATCCATTCTATTTTTACTCTTTATAACATTACGTTATATTGATGAAATTAATCGCCTGGCTCCTTTGTCTATTAACTCATTTTTGTACTTCCTATTTGAGACCTTAGAGTTCCTCCTTCGGAAAGAAACGTTGTTTAAATTTTATATTATATCTATGACGTATCCGCGTCTATATATTCGAAACCATCACTCAATCCATTAGTTTTTTAGTGTAATAAAATCATATTAGTTAAAAAAAAATATTGGTGAGAGTAAGAAATTTGGATAGTACATGATATGGGCTTATTATTTTGTCCTTGGAATGGCAAGCAGTTTTGATTTGTCCTTATAGGAATGGCAAGCAGTTTTGATTTGTCCTTATGGAATGGCAAGCAGTTTTGATTTGACCTTATGGAATGGCAAGTAGTTTTGATTTGTCCTTATGGAATGGCAAGCAGTTTTGATTTGACCTTATGGAATGGCAAGCAGTTTTGATTTATCCTTATGGAATGGCAAGCAGTTTTGATTTGACCTTATGGAATGGCAATTAGTTTTGATTTCTCCTTATGGAATTGCAACCAGTTTTTTTCCTGATGGCGCCTTTTCTTTATGCAACGCCATAAACAAAGAACATAATAAATCTTCTTAGAAAAGTAAAAAAAAATTATCAGCTAGAGGAAGTCAAGGGTGTTGGTTCTATCGCCAGAAATTTTATCATAGCAATTTTTACATAGCATCACGGTTTAATTGAATTAGTTTGAGTAGGCAGCATCTTGAAATATTTCTGATAAATCAGAAGAGATAAGTTAAGGGTGGGGATGACCTAAATGCACATTGAAGTATTTTTATTGCTGCATATTTTCTTGCGTTTTACCATGGCTTCAATTAACGTCAGATAAAAGACTTAAGAGTTAAGTGTTACAAAAAATTGACATTTTCTAACCACAACAATTTATATTGCCACTTAATTCCCGCCATATGATAATAATTTAGCAAAAATGTACGAGCAAATATGTACAGAGAGAGAAAAAAATCTAGAAATGTTCAAACTTGCGAATGCAGTGTTATGTTACCGATAAAGTAGAAAATTACAAAAACGAAAAGACGGTGTTTGGGTACAAGCACAGGGTGGAATTGCATCCTTCAAAATTGTCAATAAGACAGAATTCTAGCCGAACTCCAGCTGGTGGTGTCCTTTGCTAGTTCCGCAGTGTTTGTCCGAAACGAAAATGCTCAATAGCTTTTAAGAATTTACATAGTGACATAGTCACGAAATCAAAGGAAGGCCGAGGGCGAAATGGAATCTCCATGTAATGAGCAAAGGCCGGCCTTGCACCAAACCACTTAGGCAAAACTTCATAAGAATATCCAAAATTCTTTTGGTACGTATAAAGCAGACTAGGTTAATAGGACAAAAATTCTTTCTAGTAAATTCCCATTATGGTAGTTCCCTTTTATAATGAAGGTTACAATACTGTCAGCATACTCATGTGATTGAATAACGAACAATACTAATACCATTATGTGGTTTTCACCCTGTTTCAAAATACATTATCTCTCCATTCTTCCACATAACCCACTTGCAAAAATCGTTGAATGTTCCCACCTCAGGAGTAGTTAATACACAAAGGTGGGTTTCGTGTCTATTTTGTACCAGGTTATGAAAAGGCGATTTGCTATTTTAATTCAAATTTTTTTAACCTCAATATGAATGTAGTTATTGCAGATGTTAGGACTTTTATTGTATGATTAATATTCTGTACGTTCTTACTCGTACCCTATTTTCTAATAGGACTTTTTTCAAAAGTTTTAAGAATTTTGAACTTTGAAGAGATCAAGGTTAACATAGTCGATAAAATGTGCACCCAATGCGGATCACAATATTCTGTATAGGTAGTTCGGGTATTTGTTCATATTATCTTTATTTTCACATGCAACCCCGACTTCAAAAAGATCAATGTGGTTCATCTGAAAATAAACTTCCTTGTGTTTTAGGACATATGTCAAAACTAAAGAAACTCATAAAGAGTAGGCAATATTCAAATTTTTAACTGAAACGGAAAATGTGTTGCTTCATTAAAACACATGAAGAACTTTAGAACCAAATTCCTTTAGCAATCGGGCGTAATACACGTCGTACACCGTTGCTAAAGGATCATGGAGAGCTTCGAATCTGAGTTTTTGACTGACAACTTATTTCAATCAGATTTAGTTCCACTAAGGCGTCAATACAGGCTCACTGTTTTCGGCAGTTTATGAAAGATGGTCAGTAACTATACCAATTAGTCAAGATATCGCCAACTGCCTCGGGGTATTTTACCTACAAATAAGGCACGTGTTTCTGTCTCGATTCATTATGTTAAGAGAATGTTTTCTTTGATTTATATGTCTTTTAAGACCTGTGTCTGTAATAAAACGAAACGCCAACAATCGAATTTGGCCAAATTTCAAATGAACTCATTTAATGATAATAATCTGTCATTCACAATATTGTTTTGTAGGTTCTTCATCTGTTACTATTCTCTAAGTTCGACAACTTTTCTTCATCGGTTTTATGCATATTTGTGTCCTGTCTACCAGCTGGTCCTTGGCGAAACCTCTTGTCACTGATTAACTGCACCCATTTACGTCCTGGTCGTCATGTTCGAACCAGTCCTCTTGATGCTGATTTTGTCGTGAAGACGTTTCCTTAAACTAGCTCTTTTCGAGAGGGCTAGACTGAGACACTTAAAGTTTATTTAGGAGAATGTTGAAGGGCCTCTGAACCTCAACGACGTCTTAAATATGACCGTTGCTTCGGAAAGGGCGGACACGTCTGAAGATATCTATGTCAAGGATTATTTATAATAATTAGTACAATGATGTCTGATTAAGGAGACTGATATTGAAATATACTTCCGTGTTGAATTATAATCCTCTTTGAAGTCGTCACACAATTTCCGACAACTGACACTTGGTTTAGGGCGGTTCGTCACTGAATGAAGAATGACTAGGTCACAGAAAGATCTCCAACTTGTAGCTTTCTTGACACTTTCCATATTTGAAATCGACTTCAAAACCGTATACGATTTAATACAATTACCATTTGCAGAGAAATCCAACGAAATGTTAGAAATGTCAGCTTTTGAGATATTTGTCTGTCTCTGATAGATACTTTGACAACCGTCAATAACCTTATATGTCTATCAGAAGCTGGTAAGAGTAAGGTGCTGTTTTGATCTTTAAGCTAGGCGTACATCGACACCTGTAACAGGGTACAACTAATCACTTGGTAGTTATTGGCAACTAACTGTGAGAGACCACCACTGATCAGTCACTTAAATTTGTCGATGTACGGCCACTTCCAACTTATTGCCATTTATTAATGTTGGCTCTGCCCATGTCACTCCTAATCAATCGGCTAGAAATATAGGTGTTGTCTTTGATAAGCACATGACCATGGTCACACAAATTAATAATGTATGTAAAAATTGTTTTTATCATATCAGAAATATTGGCAGGATAAGAGAATTCTTAACAACTGATGCCACGAAATCATTAGTACATGCCTTTGTTACATCGAGGCTAGATAATTTCAACTCGCTTCTCATTGGTTTACCAGTAAAGCACATTAATAAACTCCAAAGGGTTCAGAACACGGCAGCTCGTCTGATTTCCTTAAAACGAATAACCGACCATATCACTCCTATTCTATACGACCTCTATTGGCTCCCTATACAATATAGACTAAATTAAAGTATTGTTACTTGTTTACAAATGTTTGAATGGTTTAGCTCCAAAATATCTTTCTGAACTCCTTACTCTTCACAACCCTATTCGTGTAACTAGATCTGCTCAAGACAAAACTCTCCTGAAACCTATGCCTGTAAAACTCCGCACATATGGAGAGCGATCATTTGCATATCAGGGTCCTATACTGTGGAATAAACTTCCAGTTGGGATACGTTCATGCCCCTCAGTTTTAAGTTTTAAAACATCTCTAAAAACTCATTTGTTTTTAAAGGCTTATCCTACTATAGATCTTAATCTTTAAATTATTTTAATGTATTTAAATGTGTTTTAAATCTATTGTTAAATTCATATTCTATAATATTATTATTTGACTTAATATTTCCTGCAATAATTAAATATTTTAAATTTTTGCTATTTTAATATGGATTTTATATGTTAATCTTCGTTGATTTATCTATTGTACAGCGCCCCTGAACACTGTCATGGTGAAAGGAGCGCTTTATAAATGTTGTTTATAATAATAATAATAATTGCCATCAACCAGCAGCTGTCCGTATTCGGAGAAATTTTATCACCCGATTTACGACCCTCTGCCAGTTGCCCTTGATGCATTCACTGTAAAAGTGACGGACCGCAATTTCGATGTACGCATAGTACAAGTGACGGATAAAATAGTTACCGCAATATCGATGTACTTAGCTCAACTCGGTCGCAACAGTTCAGTTTGTAATCTTTCACTGTCTGAGTCGTTGTACGCCTGATGTATATTCTGGAATGTGACCGCCCCACCCCTCACCCCCACGCACTTACTAAGGCGAGAGGATTAGATACAATTGGAACAACCATCTGGAAAGTAAGACATTAACATGACATAAAAATTATTTGGTAAAACCAGATCAGCCGCACCCCGTAACAAATTCCAACATCATAAAAGACAAGTTTAAAACTGAACATAATGAAACTGGTTTGAATGGTAATGATATTAAGGTAGTCATGTTTTACTAGTTTAGATGGTCGATGATAAAATATTATGACTTTATGATCATTTTGATTCTTGACTTAGATAAAGCTTTCATATCACACTCTATTTATTTAACAAACAAACTTGATGGGAACCTTCTTTTCTTATACTTGTATGTTAAAATCATATGGTCCCATTTCATCATAGTGGCCCATAATTTGCTTGCTATCCCGGCAATTCCAGCAGTATTCGAGAAAGTTCTAAAAACGAGATTCATCTCCATGTCAGTGCGCCCGAGTAGATCTTAAGAAAAAAAACACCAATACCAGGTCCAAGTACGAACTACCACGTCAACCATCAACTACCTAATCTGCGATATCACTTTAGCTTACCAACTTAACCCAAATCTTTTGAAGTCTCCTAGATGTCATCATATTTAGTTCATTTGTCATTGAGAAAATGGATCCTGTGGATTTTCTGAATCAAGAATCAAGTTCATTCAGAATGTCAGAACTTACTTCAAACAGTGCTCAAGTATAAAATTGATAACAAGGCTACGAGGTCTGTTCCTTTCACAGTCGCCCATAAATTCACCTCCCCCTCCCCCTCCCCACAAACATTCACGAAAACACTCAATGATTCAAGAAACGCAACAATGGTTCTGTGATTCATTAACCAATGTGCACCATGTGGTTGAACTCCATGTTATTCATGCATCATTATGAATAATCAAATTTTTTTAATGTTGATAAAGGTCGCGTTAAAATACAAGGTTCAGCCCATGTAATAACCAAATTATGGCTGTTTTTTTATTTGTCAAATGTCAAAAATAATGTTAACTTGAGTAATGTATTTACAATAACAAAATATTTTCACTGTTATAATAGTGATCAATACATCAAATACAGAGAGATATAGAAATACCACTGTTAAAATAGTGCTCAATACATTAAATGTAGAGCGATACAGAATACCACTGTTAAAATAGTGCTCAATACGTTAAATGTAGAGCGATACAGAAATACCACTGTTAAAATAGTGCTCAATACGTCAAATGTAGAGCGTTATAGAAATACCACTGTTAAAATAGTGCTCAATACATCAATTGTAGAGAGAGATAGAAATACCACTGTTAAAATAGTGCTCAATACGTCAAAATAATGTAGAGCGATAATGTATTTATATGAATTAGATTTCGCCTTTTAAGTGTAAAGCAAGCTTGATGACAATTGTCTTTCATAAAGACCCTTTCCAAAATCCATTCATAGATGAATTTGGACAGAAAAGTAGAACGTAAAACTCAATCTTGATTTATTCAATTCCGTGTCACGATTATGATTTCAGTCAAAGCATGTCTTTGTAAATATCTGAGAAAGGTCTGTGTGAACTGAATGCTCTTCATTTTGTAGTTATGTAGAGCGTTCTCACATTGCGATTACGCCGCATCCGTCCTCCTGCATGAGGTTTGGTTAGGTGGCATGTGTCTGGCAACGCCGTTAAACGAGCTATTTTCGACACTCAACCTTTTATTCTCTAACTAAATAAATCTCATTCCGAGATATATGCTGCAAAAATTTGAATATCGCCATTCTATCAGGAGCATGGGGAGGTAATGGTTTCTACTAAATATTAAAAGTCAATACAAAAAAAGTTGTGGGTAATTTATAATAATTATGTTGTTAAGTTTCACACATGTTTTGGGTTCTGTTTTTAATATTTTTAAATCGCTCTACAATTGATGTATTGAGCACTGTTTATACAGTGAAAATATAGTGATATTGTATGTTATAATTTGTGTTATGTTTTCAACTATTAACTTCAACTGTGTATATTGTCAAACTTTTAGAGTTGTAGTTAAGTGGTAACTGTATAATATCGTCTCGAATAGATAAGAACGCTAGACATTATTAAATAGAAAACTCATGAGAAAATTTACAATATTGAGTATAACTTTATGTTTGTTTTGTTATTTGTGTATATGATTTAACCATGTAATTGAAATATGCAATTTTGTATTTTCCTGTATGCATATGCACATAATAGGACTAACAAGTAGCGTACATAATAAACACCATAATGCATTGATATTAGCTTATTGTAATTGAATCAACTGAAATAAGAATATTTCGAGCACTTAAATGTTTACTTTGCTGATAAATCAAAACAAAAATTCAAATCAGAATCGTTCGATGCTTTGGTAATGAAAACTTACTTACCGCTGACACTATGGATACAGCACCAACCAATAAAATATAACGTAACTCCATTTTATATCCTTGTCTTTAGCTTCAACAATATTCCACAAATACTCTGATCTTGTTTGATTGAACTTGATTGAGCTTGATTTAATACGTTCTTGATTTCTAGAGTTTTCTCAGTGCGAATTCTATTCTAGAGTCACCAAGTATTAATAAATGCCCTTTAGTTTCGCTCGGTACAGGTTTTTCAATGTTCAGTATATCTAACTATTTACAGTGACTAACTTTATTGAGACTTGCTTAGTGTACTGTGTCTTAACATATTTACTACAACTCGACACCCGAATGGTGATTATTATGTAAAAGAGGGTGGGACTAACAAGTGTCTCGCTATCTTTATATGGAAATTAGATTTGTAAGAATATATAGCTATTCATTCATGAATATTTTCATGAATAGTCACATTCCTCAGTTATGAGTTTGTTAACCAATAGCAAGCCTCACCACGAAAGCGTCATGTATGATTGAAAGGTGACTCCGCCCCTATCTTGAATTTGAATCAATTGGCGGCATGCAGAATGTTTATTAGTATATGAAGATAAGTAACGTGGTTTAGTTTGGAATGTATATTTAGATGTAGGTTATTTCTACAGAAGTTCTATATATAACCCATATTAATCACTTACTAATCTAAAAGTAATTCCTGCTTCCACTCCCAGACTATGGTGAAAATTGTCTTTGAAATTCTACGAGTTTTGTTGATCTACCGAATTCATCCATGCCATCATCAAATTTATACTTTTACAATAATCGTGCCCTTAGGCTTGGTGGTTTACTTTGCTTCTAACGAAAAAAGTAACTAAACTACTATAACGAAAGTAACTTATCTACCATGAAGATAGTAACTTGGCTATCTTGATAAAAGTATCATAGCTACAAGACCGAAACATCTGCCTCTAGTCCAGCCTCCTTATAGCTATTTTAAAGTCATATGAAAATAACTTAGCTTCCCAGACGCAAATGACGAAAATGACCTAGCTACCATGACGAAAGTAACTAAGCTACCAGAAAGAGAGTAACTAACCTATCAAGAAGAAAGTAGCTTGGCTATCATTTAGAAAGTAACTTTGCTACCATGACGAAAGTAACTAAGCTATCAGATAGAAAATGTACCTAGCTATTTTGATGAAGGTAACTGATAAAAGTAACTTTTGACTTTTGGGTGAAAGCAACTGGATTATTACGATGGAACTTTCTTGTTATAACTGACGCAACTTTGTTATTATACTTGACAGAACTTTGTTGTTATATTTGACGGAAATTTGTTGTTATAATTGAAGGAACTTTCTTTTTAAAATTGAAGGAACTTTCTTGTTATTATTGACTGAACTTTCTTGTTATTATTGGCGGAACTTTCTTGTTATAGTTAACGACACTTTGTTGTTATAATTGACGAAATTTTGTTGAAATTGACCGAACATTGTTGTTATAAATGACGGAACATTTTTCTTATAATTGACGGAACTTTGTTGGTATATTTGACGAAACTTTGTTGTTATAATTGACGGGACTTTGTTGTTATAATTGACGGAACATTGTTGTTATAATTGACTGTACTTTTTGTCTTCATCATAATTGGATGAAAATGTTGTTCAAATTCACGGGACATTGGTGTAATAATTGACGAAAATATGATGTTATAATTAACTGGAATATATTGTTTTTTGGGACGGAACTTTTTATGAAGTAACTTGGATTCCGTGATGTTTTGATGCAGCTTAAAATTCTTATGAGATTATAGTCATTGCCAATGTCGCTGTGTTAAATTAAGGAGCCTGCCCTTTTCAATACTGAGTTCATGATAAATCAGTGAGGTAATGAGCGTCTGTGTCACTCAGTTCAATTCACTTGTTTTCTCATCAGATTGAAAACGTAAATAGCCAAACATAATTGCAAGGCGAAACCCATCATCAAAACCGTCTGTATTCGAAAAACAAACTCAGTTGGTCTACCACCATTTAGATTGAAACCAAATGAAATGTTGCATCAGGAGCAAAAGCAAAAAACAAGATCTCATAAAATCAAAAAGTTATTACAGTTAGACCAACTACATGTATTATAAAAATAAAAGGTTACACTAGTGTTGACTATAATGAAGAAAAGGAAAACGGGAAAGCCTGTGAACTCCCTTTGAATATTCTGTGACCCTTGGTCGGCCCGCTCACCCAATGATTCATGGAAATTCGACTGAACATAACAGTCAGAACAACAAGAGGACTTCAACTTAAAATATAAGGCAGTGATACATATTATTCTGTAAGGACATCCATGTAGATATTGTATTTCAGCATTCAAATACACACCTTATTGAACGCTTCTTAATTAAGTATATTAATGTGTATTATTGATAATTAGCGTACCACTAAATATTGTCAATATATCTATCAACATCAATTTGATATACGTGCCAATAACAATGTTATAGCAGACCACCTTCTGATTAGATCCATTGTAAGGTGATGTCTGGTTCGAAGGTGATGTTTGAAAGCTGACACGGCTGACACTTTGTGAAGAAATAATCATTTTTGTCTCGTTACAAACACATAGTTGAAGTAGAAGTGGAATTCGACACGACAGCCAACCTAACTTATAGGATCACTGGTTTATTTCTATTCTCCGACACCCAAACTATACTTGTCTTTGACGAAGATACAGTCTGGGAGTGTACATTGAAATTTCTGTTTCGACCCTTTCAAATTTTCAAGGGAGATAACTACAATTAAGCATATTCGATCATCAAGTTTCAGACGACTTGTTTACAACCGGGAGCATTTTTGTCAGTTTATATTTGATAATTTTATCCGCGGGTGTTATATTTATCGATTTTTTGAGCAAAAAATCAAAATTCGAAGACATTGTCATAATAACTGAATTATTTTAATTAATTTTCCCTATCACCAAAACGGATGTAGATTTACAACCATCCATGTTGTTCCATGATGGATGTGTATCTCAAAAAACCAACCTTGTAAACCAAAATAAAGGAATAAAACAATGAAATTTGCATGCTATTCTCCGTGACATTGTTTTGAAACATTTGTTTCGGTAACCTGGCTTTGTCAGTGATTTTATTTATCAATCATTCATCAATTAACTAAGACTGATACGAAACTCGATCTTGGCTTATCTATCTCATTGATTTTGTCTGCGTGTGGATGTGTTCTTCCAATTTCCCATTTGGATTGGTATTGCATATAGAAATATGAATATCGCTGACAAGACAAAGTTGGTCTACGAAGATAATCGCCCAGCTGCGCAATACTGTAAGGAGATGTATCATAAAAACTGCGCCGAATATATCCAGATTTACCAAATCAATCTAACGAAGAACCAAATTTTGAATTCCTTATCAATGATGATTAGAATTTCACAGTGGATGTTGAACGAATAAGTCAGGACAACCTTATATTTCTATTTTCGTAACATCAGTTAAAGGCGACCTTTTGTACACTTTAAATGCTGCAGGTTGGTTTGTTGCTATCATTAAGGTGTGTTTATTCGATTTTAATTCTAAGGAATGTTGATTTCTGATAAATAATTCATTCATATCTTGTGATATCATTTTTAGCAAATGTTTTTTTTTTTTTTTTTGCTAAAGTGAAGACATAACCTAGCGTAATTACAGAAACCACAGATGTCAGACGAAAAAAAAACACAATCTCTTTTGAATCCCCATTCGTCGATTTGCAACATGAATTAAGTCGGAGAAAAATTCTCATGGATTTTTATAGCATATCAACATGTGAACACATACATTTTTATGCATAATTTGATTTTAAACAAAAACTATAAAAAGAAAAGCGACAGAAAAACTGGATACCGCAAGAAATAAATTACATTTTAAACGCATTTGGCATGAAAATTAATAAGAAAAAGTAGAAGTAGTTTGTTTACAATCATGGTTTGGTTATTATTTTAATGACTAAAACACTCTTCACATCTCTATTAGTACAAGTCTACCTTACCTGTATTCAAGCTGGTAATTAACACTATAATATTAAATTAAAGACGCTACTATACTTAGTTTAGGACCAAAATTGTTGCTTCTGTTTTAAATTTCCGATCGTTACAGGCAATAATACTCAATTTTTAATGGAGCAGTGTTTCTACTTATTTCTAGCATCCAAAATTCCTGCATTTTCCTTTTGTAAAACAACGTTTACAAACAACAAATTTTCAGTACAAATGTTACTTAAAGGTGCTATCACATCATAGCGATTACCATTTGCGTATGAGTGCAAATAAGAATAGTGGTCGTAAGTTTTGAACGCAACTTACGCAACTCTCACGTAACTGAGCTGTGAGTTGCATTCAAAACTCATGACCTCTTTCATTATTTTCAACCATACGCAACTGGTAATCACTAGGGTGTAAGGGCACCATAACATACTATTTGACATTTCCAATAGCTACAAGCATTCCTTCTTGCATTCTTATTAGCACCAAACATCGAAGCCTTAGGGATTGTATAGATCCACTTTTAGATTAAAATTCTTGCTTTGTTCTTCTCGATGACAACATTTGACATTTCAAATCGCCACCAGCTATTACTTTCTGTTTATTTCTCTAAGCAGTGTTATGAACACGTAAGAGATTGTAAGCTGCTTCGATATCCCTAGGGTTAAAATAGTAGAGCCACGATTTCAATGCTATATCAGAAGTTTGTCTGTTGTAGAACTATACCGGACAACCTCCTCGGACCACCTAGAATTCTTCTAATTTCATTTAGCAAGGATTGAGGATTCATGCAATCAATACAAATACAATGGCATATAGCAGTATTACCTAAAAGGTGAAAAGGGGGGATGGGGGCCAACATGCTTTCATCTATCATACCCCTTTCACGAAAATGAAAATCACGCGAGAACACCTTAAAATCAAGTGCAAATTGAAGGTGAAATTATTATTTAATTACGAAAAATAACAAGTTACATAGAAAAACATGTGCATTATCACTTGTGCAGTATTTGGCAGCTACCCAGTTTAAGTAACAAGCACAAACTAATTTCACAACATGATGTAGTATATTAGATTAATATAGATATATGCTTTGATTAAACACAGTGTGTTTTGCGGTATTAAATTGTTAAACAATACTTAATGCCAATTCTCTGTATATCTTTAGAGTCATGTTAGCTTCATTAACTTCATTCCATTCCAGAACAGATTATTGGTAATCTTAAAGGAACAAACAAAAACATTCGATGCGTCACGGTTGACAATACACAAATTTTCCTGCAGATTCTACTAAGCTCATTAATTCTGGCATTCCAGATATCTTGGCAGAATAAGACAGGAAGCAGGGGGCGGGAGTTTACTTCCAGACTAGACCACATAAGATAAAGGTTTAGTCTTACTAAAATAAAATCGTTGAAATATTGGTTGAAATTCTTTGATTGGTTGAAATATTTTTAAAGATTAATAGACAACAAATAATGAAATATTATGTCGAAAATAGGTTGATTTGCTTGATAATTGTATAATATACTAGTATGGTAAGTTTTTGGAATAAAAACATCAAGGAAGAACAATACAATCTATTTCATCCATGGTCGACTGTCGCCTGTTTAATCAACTGGGAATGGATGCCAAACTCAATCAGTATCTTCTCACAAATTCGTGGTACTTTTTATGGCCTCGTAAATAATATAAATATTTAAGTAAACAAATCGTGAAACGTGGTCTTTAAAATGTATCAATTAGTGTTAGAAGGTCCTTACATAACCATCCAAAACTATTGCACCAAAAGGTAGTTTTCTTTATAGTTTTTCTGATCATAAAGAACATTATAGAAAATGAAATTCGCCCCATGTCCTTATAAAAATAAGATAATTAACGTTTGGACGGACCGACGGACATGGGTGACGCGAATTTATGTCCCCATTTCATGGGCTTATTAAAAAGACGTTGTATTTCCCAACACTGAAGGGAAATTTTGACACCATATTTCTGATACATCTTTTTGTTGGTGATAGGGTCATCACGAAAAAAACTGTTTCAAACATTAAGTTAGTTGTTAATTTGTATAGATGATCTTATCTCGCCAAAAAAAAGGATATATCATGATAATTACCATATATCACGATATGGCGATATTTCGGTATTTTTTAATCAGTCGATGTTATTAACAATATAAATTCGGCATTTAGCCGTAGTTGGTGATCTAATACTATCATGTGAACCGAAAAGATCCCGATATAGCAAAATGCTGCAAAATGTTTTCGTATTTCTGTGGGACTGTATGGATTTACGGAAAGATGGCTCCATACCAGCGACAGTGGTCAGTTGAAATCTGTACATAGATTTGTGTAATTTCCATAAGAAATATGCCATTATTATGATGTTTACAATAAGAGGTGGACAGTGTCTTATATATTATATTGGGCTATGTAAGCTGGACTCGTCCGAAACATCCTCTTCTATTCCGGCCTGTGATAGCTTTTGTGAAAACAGATAACTGTCAAAATGTGTATCAGAGGCTGGAATAGACGCAGATGTTTTTCACAGGTTGCTAAACCAGAACGCATTTGCATAAAATAGATGAAATAGATTAGCCTTCTTCATATAATGTATAATTGGAATTTCATTAACCTCAGTCGGGGTCATATTTCACGATAGTTATCTCAACTGGCTGAAGCTAAAAAAAAAACTAGAATGTTTATTTTTGAATAAAATGTAAAGAGCATTACACCCTTAGAACCGTATTGGAATGTTAAGCAAATTTGAATCCATACTTTAAAAATGCAGACCACGTATACTCGAAATGATCTTAGCGCTAGGATGTCCTAGGTTCTTATCTTCTAACATTGATTCTAGGACATCCTAGTGCTAAGATCGTTTCGAGAATACGTGGCCTGGTCTCTTGTGGTTAACTTTTGAGATACGCACAATCAAACAGTACTAAAAAAGAGCTAAATAAGTAAGTATAGACGAGGTCTGTATTTGTCCATACATTTCAGATTATGCAGTTGTGTTTGTAGTAACCATTAGTCCGAAGCATCTGACTGTATTCCAGTCACTGCTACTTTGACTAGGTGTGAGTAGGATCTGAAAAACTATGACAATCTTTAATACCCCCCCTCTCGGACGTACACCTGGATCTGCCATTGTCTACAGGGCTTTATTTTTCTGACCCTACTCTAGCCGACAACTGTCAAAATAGTTATCACACGCTGGAATAGAGGGAGATATTTCGGATTACTTACCCCATACCTGTAAAGAGTGACTTATTTGCAGTGTCATAGAAAAATTACCTGAAATCTCTTTACTCACTTGTGAGTCAATGGCAGAAGGGTTTTTGGCAGGTAAAGGCAAAGTCCCATCGTCATAATTCCCTAGTTAATATAAACATTATTAGACATGGAATTTAATCAGTATGAAAATACATCAAAAACTAATATATGTATCATTATTAATATTTCAATTTTTCACAGTAACACCAGGGGTAAAATAAATATTTACTTCTTTACCTGCTGTCAGTTTATTAAAGGATTTGTCTGTAGTTAATTATAACATTTAATGAACTCGGGTATCTTGGTGTATTTCGACCTGCGCAACAGTTATCCTGATAAACATATGTAGACTCAAGCACCATCTTCCTTTTTGTGATATTGTCTTATTTCTTGCAATCGCTCGCAAGACTTGCATCTCAAGAAAAATGGTCAACATATATAAACATAAGACGTGCAGCTCAACCCAAACCCTTACTCAAGCATACCTAAAACCTTATCTCCAGCAAGTACTTGTCCGGTTCAGCTTTCGTTCAACATTCTGAAACATTGCTTCGGTATTCAGATCGTCTTTCCATGCTATTCTCACCCTTTTTGCCAGTGGCCATCCCATGGGCCTCTTCAAAACCAGAAACTCATGGATACAAGGGAGTGAATCATTCGCTAACACACTGTTGGGGACAAAATAAGGGAAACCAGCTAATCCACTTCGGCAGGAGCAATGGGACAGCTAATCAACACACACGTCCGCCGTGGACCTAGAAAGCAAGATGTCACAACAATAAACCGTTGACCAAAGTAACATGGATATAGATCTGCAGAATCGTACGTCACCATCTAATACTTACTCTTTCAGATACAAGCCAGAAATATTCATACAACATCGAAACCTTTTGGTATAGTATACTCAAACACCCATCTACCTTTCTTATCTGGAAATTTCTTCAGCGTTTGTTCAACATAAATCATTTTTTCATTTTTTGTTTTATTTTCGCCCCCATTGTGGACTCGTAATCTGAAATAAGTAAAATATTTCCGAATCATACTCATTTATCTTGTATTTCCAGTGGCGGATTTTGGACTTGTTGGGCCGTATTCAAACGAACAGTAGAGGGCCTAATTTCTCATTTTGGGGAGGGGACAGGAATTTTCCATGGGCCGAAAGGCAGCTGCCTAGTTTGCCTGTAGGATAATCCGCCTCTGGGTATTTCGATTCTATATCAATATTATAAATATTATTCACCAAACTCATGTTCGCCCTTCACTTAGCAAAGGTAAACTGTGGACAGGCACAGTTGTTGAGTTGAGGAATTCAGAATTCACAAAATTAAATGGAATTTTGGTTTTCTATTCATAGTGGCCGTCTGCATGATATAAAAACACATTCTGCATAATATAAAAACACATTCGATCAATGCTTGTAAATGACGCAGGGCAAAACGTAGGAAGAAAAGATTATCTATAGAAGAAAAAACATTTACATACCTTATAACAGTGAAATATTCTCATAAGACAAACATCTAGAGGTACTATAGCCTTCTACCACTGCTCTTCAAATGGTCGTGTGGATATATACAATTTGTTTTCTTTGTTAACATCTGATTTTAACTCACATCCAAGCTGGGATTAATGGAATTTAGAGATATGTTGACAAATGTTCGATTGGTCGTTGATATATATCTCTATAAAACTAGCCTTAATTATTAGTAGATAAATTGAACAGACCCTATCAAGAGGCTTACTGAAAGAACTCGTTAGTCATGCAATGGTTTAAGTTTGAGGTTTGTAAATTCTATTGTACTAAACTGAGAACAATGCACCGCTTATACATGTCAAAAACGATGGGGTGGGGACATTTAAAGAAAAATGGGAGGAGGGGAGCAATATCTCTAAATAATGAGTTAAAGGGGGGCATCTTGAAAAGTGAACAGGCAGGTTTGGGATAACTAGAAAGGATTTAGTTTTAAAAGTGAGTGAATCAGTCGCAGAGCCACTAGGGGTAAAAGAGGGGCGTTTACCTCAACAAAAAAAGCTGTACCCCTACTTCATTCTTAGGTAATTTCATAGCATAATATTTATTCACAAAATCGATTCTATTACACGTATTCTAAAATTCTAGGGGATAACACCTTCAGACACAGGATGTTTGAGCCTATATGGTGCTTTTACAGTGCTTTAGCATTGTAAGACCCAAAACCACTCCCCTCATTATTGTCAGTACCACTAAGTCAGTTTGTATCTGCCGTTGCTATTGTGTAAAACACCATTTAACTTCTTCAACAAGATATGTATAGATATCTGTAGATAGAAAGATGAAGGGAGGTAGAAAGTGATTGAGTTATAATTATATATTAGATTATCATAAAGATAATTATTAATCATATAACATTCACACCCAAATAAACCGAAACTTTCCCACTCTTAACTTCATTTCTACCTGCTCCTGTTTTTTGTCTATCACGAAATCTGATAAAAATTCAAATCTAATAATTCGTTGTTAATTAACGGCGCACTTTAAAAACAAGCCCTTATGTAAATCAAAATGTCTTCATTTGAACTTTAACCTGATGATGTCATAATTTGAATCAACAAATCAAAACACTATCATAGTGATCCTAAACTAAAAGTAAATGTTCAATATGTTCAATAATGAATTTCATCTTCCCAATGAAGATGTACCGCAAGTACGAAGTTCGTAAAAGTTTGACATTGTTAAGATGCAAGAATGGAAGCAGGGCTTTTATCAAGTAGGCATTTGACATGGACTAACAAAACTCTCTTTCCTGACCAGTATCCGTCAAGAACAAAAATAACCATAATGGTCGTTCCGTTAGTTTCGGACTAAATCCCAACCTATTTCTATTAATACATTGAGGATCATGACTGTAATTTTCAATTAAAAGAATGTTTACACTTTTTGCTCGTTAAAACAGATATACAAATACAAATGAACCAATTAACAAGTACGAATTTAGATTAAGGCGTAATTTTGACGTAATAATATGTAAAATAAGAATACCACTTGGATGGACCAATTCTGTCATATACATTTATGCTAATGATCTACTATGACTATCTTAAATAGTCGATGAGTCTCATGGTGAATGTAGACGGTTAGTCATCCCAATCGGTCAATCAGGGTGTGTTAAGAAAATCCCATGTTATGATATAGTCAAGGTTTTGTTTAAACTTGGCGAACATAACATTAATATACGTATCAATGGCACGCTTAATTAAGTCTATCTAAAAATATCTTCTGCATAGATAAAAAATAAAGTTAGAGTGACCTGATATAGAACTTAAAACAGCCAGATAATGGTTCCACCCAAATTCTCTTGACTTCAAAAACGCATTGGAATGCGACACACCTGTTAAGCCATGATAATTTCCAACAGTTAAATCATCGATAATTAATAAAAATGTTCAAAAACGTGCATGTGTTTTTGCTACACAAATATCAGGATGTCTCATTATCATATGTCAACCGTGTTACATTTAGCAGGTGAAAATTATTCAAATCGGCCAATCAACATAATTAGACGTAGCAATTTTTTATGTTTTGTTTTGCAAAAGTGAACACAAGAACGAAATAACAATCCGCACATGCAACACAATTTCGTTAATCAAAATCTCGTCCAAAGTACGGTTTGGCATAAATAATTCACAACTTTTAAGATAGAATGGGTTTTCTGTTTCAGCACGAACAAAGTGTTTTAATAATTTAATCTTATTAAAATACAATTTTTAAGTTGTCCTTCAATATATTGTGGATAGATGAACCACAGTACAACCCATACAATTGCATTCTTGATCTATATGAAATTCTTTAATGCTACCCTCAGAGTAACTTTTCCTTCACAAAAACAATAGAAACCCAAATCACACACATATATATCTAGAATGATTAATTAATAATCTAATAATAATTAATGAAATTTTAATTAATTTAAATGGAAAGACACGTTTATAAGGAAGTTTGGCTCTAGGCATAATTTAACGTAATATTAAACATTATATTTTAATTGATTTAATTCATCGAAATTTAATCTATGTTTTGCTTGGAAACTGTACATTGAAGAAACATCTTCAAGAAATTCAAGGTAAGACTGTATTTTTGTAAATGAATTGATTACACATGAAAACCAAACTTTTTAAATTTCCGTGCTATCGCTGTTTTGAAGCATTTGCAGTAAGAAAAAGTGTTATATCTATATGGCAATCGTGATAGTGTGACGTTTCCAGGCAATTCCTTCCTTATGTGTTACTTGATCGACGCCAGTGCTACATCCATAATAATGTTGTATTGGTCTATTTCTATTTTTGACAGTAGTAAACAATCCTATGTAGTCATCATCCCAGCTGTGGTCCAAGTGGTCTGATAAATCTGACTGAAATGAAGCAAGGGATGAATAATCCGAAAAAAATAATAATCATAGACTTGCAGGAGATCATTTAAATGTTAATAAAAATTTGCAAATCGCGATCCGTACCACTTTTATTACTAAATCAAAATTGTTTAAACTCAATCATTTATTTTTACAGATGATAGCTTTATTGATAAGTTCAATGATCTACAATTTTTTTTGCATCATGCCTGTTTACATTGGTATATGGTATCTTTCCTCTGATTGGTTACTTGTTCAGACCGGATGTTCTTATTTACATAGTGTCAGATTTACTTCGCGGATTGCTCGATCTCTGGAACGGCTATGGGATAACGAATGTGCTTGAACAGATTGGTTTTACGGAACTTTTGGAACAGTGTTCTTTATCGTATATTTGGTTGTCGGATATTTGCGCATACTATGGGTTAACGTCTTTCTGGACACAACTCTCGTACCTTTGGGCTCATTATGGGATAACGAATGTGCTTGAACAGATTGGTTTTACGGAACTTTTGGAACAGTGTTCTTTATCGTATATTTGGTTGTCGGATATTTGCGCATACTATGGGTTAACGTCTTTCTGGACACAACTCTCGTACCTTTGGGCTCATTATGGGATAACAGCACTATGGAGTCAGATAGAGCTTCTATGGAACAGCATTGGACTATGGAACGCATTATTGTGGATTCAAAATGGTATATTGCATTTATTAGCAGAGTATGGTATTTATGGATCACAAGACAGCTTACTGTCTGTAGCAGTGTGGTCGATCTGGGAATACCTAGCATCAGCTATTACATTTTGCGATGACAGTTTCCATGGAATGATAAAGTATTTTGTTAAAGTCATACGTAAAGCAGTTTTCGCTAATATGGGCACCTATTCGTTCCCATCGTTTTGGTATTCTGGAATCTATGGTGGTTACAATGGTTTAAATGGTGATTTCTATTCTGGTGTATTTGGTATGCCGATTCCCACCGCAGAATGACATATAAAGACTTCTGAAAGACTTTTTTCGACTCTGTGTGCCCAATTTCTACATACTCCTCATGGGGTCTGAATGGACAGAGATGTCGCGATTCACTACTGATACATTAATTACACGATACAATCTGTCCCCTGCGGTGATCGCTGGTAGCCGACTCCAAAGAGTCCTGGTATATTGGGAATCTTTGGATCATTATTTCTCGAAGACTGTTTCTTAATCTGATAATGTACACGTTATTGCAAATACTTGAATATAATTCTGTTGGGTTTGCAAAGTTGAGAACCTTATCGGAAGTGACGTATGATCAATTTAAATATTCTACCCACCTCTATTATTGTTTTTTAAACGATGTATTTTCAGAAAAAAAAATGTAGCTTGTCATGTCCAGAAAATCAAATAAATGAGGTTTTTTTAAGAACGTTAGTAGTTTTTCTATTCCAGTTACCTTCTGATGTTGTGACCCCAAAACTGGCGTACGACCCTCAAGAATCGCGTACGCGACTCATTCCTGTAGCATACTATTTCGAACGTAAAAAATGTCCCTGGCCACTATCGAAGCTAACAGTGAGGACAAAACGTGTCAGTAGGAAACCATAGAACTAATTGGCAATTGTTATAAATATTGGGCCGCCCGTCTTGTTTACGGTGAATGAATGCCGCAAACATCAGACCACATTTATGTCCGGTCGAGTAACATTATGAAAGTCGACAACTACTGAAGGAAGGGAGGTTACTGTATTAATATTAGTGTGATTTCAGATCAAATTTAATTTTTTACCTAATATGATTAACTGCAGTGTTCGGCCCCGAGTCATGATTGGCCTACAGATCGATTTATCGGTGGTATCACAGACTAACTTCCAGTTTTGAGGAATGATTGTTAGACGTCCTGATCGCCGGGGATTGACTATCGTTTATTAGAAAACCCGGGCCATGTAGGCCTACATTTCAAACCATTTCATAGACTATTCGATGTAGGTCAGCTCTACACTCGTATTTATTTTAAGGGCATAAGGCATTATCGAATATTTATTATAGTCGGCTTTGCATTTTAATTTGGGGATTGTCGTTAATCTATAAGCCTACAGCGATCGTCCGATTAATATTTATTAAATATACGCACGTTCGTACATGTACATTAGAAACTTACGCCATCAGTAAGCTTATGAATTCGTTAAGATATTGCATCTGATTTTCAACATGTACGCAAAATATGTTCTGTAGAACTATCTTCTTCCTGTTTCACCAGTTCTGTTCTAATACTGTAACCTGTAACAGTCGTAGCATCTGGTGACCCTTGTGAATTATAAGCACCGTCATTGTCTTCATCAGCCATTTCTAAATCTTTAAGCTTCCTTTGAAGTTTACGTAATGATTTCTTTTCAGACCATGGTATGCTTCTATTATCTCGTGGTCCTTGATATGAATCTTCGTATACGATAGGTAATGTTTCTACGCTATCCAACCCACGAATCAGTTCAGCTTTCGAATCTAAAGTGTCCTCATTGTCTGGAAAAGAGTCGTCATATTTTAAAGATTCTGCACTTTCAATCGATCTTGAAGAATGCATAGATTCCGATTCGTCCACATTTGATCCTCTGCTGGGCATGCTTGAAGCCCGTTTAAGATTCCCACCATTACTTGCAGATGGGTCTCCTTTAGTGCTCCCACTGGCACTGTGGCTACTAGCAAGTGGACTGATTTTGTCACAACTTTCATGATGTTCATCATCGTCATTATCCAGGTTCAGATGTAGATTTTGTAGATTTTCTGCTGGTGTTGCTGCTTTAGCATACCAGCCAGATTGGTGAGCTTTTGGTAGTGGTCTGGGTTTATATTTTACTCCATTGATAACCACGCATCCTGGTGGGAATTCCTTGGACACATCGTGGTTTATAATAGAGGTGAAAATACCTTGTGGATCAATCTTTTCGTCAAGTGAAATCTTAGCTACAATTCTTGCTGTTCTTGTCAAAGATTCCGCAATGTCTTGTACTGCTTGTGATTCTTCAACGGCGCGATCAGCCAGTGATATAGCATAATCTGCTCTCATTTCAGCTTCGTAAGCCTGTAACCTTGCATGGTGGGCGATGTAATGAAGTTCCTCTGCACACTGAAATATTTTGTTTGGTGTTGTTTCCTGGGCTGGATCAGAAGTGTTTGTTTTCTTTTCCATGTCTTCATGCACCTCGGTAACGCTTTGATCGATGGTGTTTGGCCTTGACGTCATGAACTTTGAAACGTCGAGGAGTGACGTTCTGATAGAAATCCTTAGGTTTAGTAGCATATATAATAGGCCTGCTCGTTCTATCTTAGGTTCTTAGGTCTATATTACAGAGAGGGCCCTACTGTCGTCAATACCGGTCCGTTATTTAATCACGTATGCAGTTATATAGTGATATCGGGCCTACATGTCCACATCAGAAAGTTCCAGAGTAGACAGGTCTACCGTCCGGGCCCATTCTACCGCGATGGTTGAGATTGGTTTAGAACTTAATCCTCTACGAACCAAATTATGAACATAATTTTTTGTTCACTTTTGGCAAGAATATAATGTACATTTCCCTTACTTCACATAAAAGCCTGGCCAAATAGTCAAATATTTCATAATTATATGAAAACCTTTTAGGCAAATTGAAAGTAGGCTTTCACCACTGACGGATATAAACATTCGCCTGCGCAATAATTATAAACGCCTACTTTCACACATTCACTTCCGACTCTAAATTATTTTATTTTCCCTAAAATGTGAAAGAAATGATAATTTAAAACTTAGGAATTCAATCTGATCCAAAAATATGTATGGAAAATTAAAGAAAAAGGAGAAGACAAGAAAGTATGTTAAAATACCAAGAACTACATTATACATCATTTCTGTAGTATTTTTTGTGGTCCGAGTCATTAAGATATGTGTTTAATGGATTGCCTCCCTTGAAACTCATCAATGAAGATAAAACCTTGAATAGAATGGCGTTAGGTCGAGTCAATCTCAGTCGCTTTTATCAGTGGAATTTTGGAAGAAAATCTTGTTATATCGGTGGTATTGGACAGAAATTATGTAAATCGACTGCAGCTGCTCAGAATATTCCAACAGATGTCGCTGAAAATGGTCAAGAGACTCGGAATTCGCCATCAAACGAGGGACATCCGACAATCGACCTTTCATTCACAAATGCCAGAGAAGCGTACCGTAGCAAAAGAACCATTGACTTACTGCGATCCTTATTGGTTTATAACTTATGTTCTATGAATTTTTTAGTGGATAACCAAGCAAAGGTATGGTTTTTATATTTAGTAAAATATTTTATTCGTAAAACAAAACTTGCGTATCATGTTGTTTACATGTTTCTATTAATTGGCAGCTTGCCAACATGGCACTCCAGTGTTAGTTTAAAAAGGTAGAACAATAAAGTGAAAGTAATATTGATGATGTAATATATAAATTTCGGGGAAGGGAGGGGTTGATTTTCCCTGTTCATATTTTGGCCTAAATTTTAATATGTATGAAAGATGAACTGAATTTATTCCAAGTCCAGGGTCAGAAAGTGAATAACATTCCTATGTTAGTTAAATGGTATAGTGTAGTGCAAATAGGACATATACAGTCGAGTAACCTAATTTCGTGGAAACCTATTATTCGTGGATTTCCGGAAAGGATTAATAATTTACATGAGCGACCTTGCGCGACCTCCGCATTAGTTTGTTCTAATAAACATGGGTTTTCTCTACAATATCAGCTAGTAGAATGAATTCAGTAGTTTCAAGCAAGGTAAAATGTATTAATCTCTACTTTGACAAATACAAAATGGCGGATTTCACTTATTACCAAACGTCACCATTTTTTATCGGCCAAATTTCCTTATAATCCCAAGCGGTAATCGGAATTCCAAGTGTCGTCTGCTAGAATGTAGTCCAACGAATAAAGTCACGTGATCAACTAGCGGATTCCGTGTCAGCAGAAAATTTCTATGGAACACAAAGTGGACCATATTCTTATGTTGTTTCAGTGACTTTTAGCAATAAATTACGCTACGTATCATATTTTGTCAGTCTCTAATTTTTTTTTTAAATCGTGGTTCTTTGAAGGAATTGTCACTAGTTATAATGAATTGATATTAAAGATAAATACTAAGAGAAGTTAATTATACCACCCGGTATCCATACAACGTGTTTTTCTAGACTTATTTATAGATCAAACATTGTACACGAAAATAGGTGACGCATTCTGCCGCCGTTGCCGAGTTGGTTGCTCATGAAATATGGGTCAAAGTGAAGGATTCATAAAGAAAATCGAAATAAACCAATTTTAATTATTTTGTAGAATATCTGAGGAAACATCTAAGACATAAATTTTTTCGTTTTTTTAACTTTGACGAAATTTGGTGTTGAATCCTTATATCCACGAAAAAAGGTTACACCACTGTAGATGACTGGATAGACTAGATTCACCTAACTATATAGACCATTGATCACTAATCATATTTTGCCACTTATTTTCATATAGATTTAAGTTTTTAACTCTGTAACTCTAAGGCATATTATTTATTCAAAAACTTATACCCCTATAAATATGTTTTAATAGGCTTGAAGTTGTTCTTTGGTAAATTAAAAAAATATTTAGGAAATTCGACCTTAGTTATATAACCTTAAATGACCTACTAAATTTACATTTTGTTTTATGGTACAATGAAAATCTAGTGGGCTGCTCTACATATCTAGCCAAGAACTAAATATAAACTGTTAAGCTTTCCATAATAAAATGTTGATTTATACACTATTATATTTACCTATTATAAGCTGATAAAATGGCAGTGTTTAAATGCCTATTAATTATATTTCACTATGGAAAGATTAAAGTGAAATTAATGTCTGTATTGAATATCATACTATGTAGATTGGTATAGATATTTTTAATTTGTTGATAAATATTCAGCCTGACTTATCTAGCCCTATTCAGTTCCTTCATTGAATATTCGAAAGGGATATGTGAACTTGGTTTAAGGCCAGATATATAATGTCCATTTTCATGGGAGTTGCTCCGACCCATTTTTGAGTTTCTAGTTTTTGAGAATTTTCACCATGACAAAAGCCAAATTTGACGTAGACTTTAGTAGCTGAGTATCCTAGCTGAACCATTAATTTGCCAAATATTCTTGACATGGTACCATCATAAAGTGAAGGGGTATGTTTTTTCCTGCTTTGTACAACTACGTGAGTTAAGCCTATCCCTCAACTATACAGGACTATTGTAGAATATCAGGCAATCAGTCATAAACTTATATATTTATTTATGGTATTTTTTCCAGTTATTGAAATGGTCTCAGAAAGTTTTCGGAAAGACCTTATTTCGATCTCTGATGAAGGCCACATTTTATGGCCATTTTGTGGCAGGAGAGAATCAAGAAATGATCAAACCTTTGATAACCCAGAATAGGCAGTTTGGAGTGAAGGCCATATTAGATTATAGTGTGGAAAAAGATATGTCGTCTGATGATGCCAAAAAAGCAGAAATGCTGTAAGTTATTTTTTAGGTATCATTTATCAAAGAAATAAAATTATGTTTTTCTGCTTGTGACATTATGTCTTTCAAAATTTTCACTTTTGTTCAATAAGTTTGGCAGAAAATTGGGAGAATGCTGTTTAATTTACTTAGGTGATATTAGGTATATGTTCCAGAGACCTCCATGATCATATTAAATCATTCTGTAAGTGGGTGATATTATTGTAGGGATAAGATAGACTAATCAAACTTTTTGAGATTAATTAACAAGATATGATACAAGAACTCTCTGAAATCTGAACCATATAGTTTAATGCCTATTTTATTCATTTTTGTTGATGGAATTAATTTCATATACATATATCAAGTTAGTTATGAAATAAACTGCAACTTGTTTTTTGTTATTAATAGTCATTGCATTATAATTCATAACAATCAATTTTCTCTCAACTAAGCTTAGACTAATATCTAGTATCTACTGAATATATGGTACATTAAGCAAGTAGAAAAGTATTAAATATGTTTCGCTCCATTTGCAATTTGAAGTAAAGTAGTTGAAGTGTAGAAAAATTAACAATATAATATATTATATGTACAATCTTTTGGTTATTTTGACATTTTATTAAACTCAAATTAAATTATCTATAGTTTAGCTTATTTCAAAATAAATATTATTTGAATAAATCATTGAAGAAAATGAAAATGTGTGTCCTAATGTAAATTTGCATCTTTTCAGACAAAAATCTAAGAGGGGTTAAGTTCTCAGTTAATTTATATTTTAAATAAGCTTATATTAGGTTAACGAGGATAATATTATCATTTGCTTAGAAAGTACATTGTTGTCCATTGGTGAAATCAGGACTTTTTGTCAGAATTTTTGTTCAGTATTTTGAAAGGTAATATGAGCTGCTGGTAAAAACAATAATTAATTAACTATATTTCTTTTTCTCCTTATTTTATAGGAGTTGTGTGTCTGAAGATCAGCCTAAAGACCTTCCAGGTAATTCCAGACTGCAATTAACAGCTTCACAACCTCTGCAATATTATTGGTGCTATGACAGCACTCTAGCCCTTTATTAATATTAGACAACTGTTTTTGGGAACTTATTATATTAAAGGGATTGTTGGAAGGTTTTCGAAATTTTCTATGTGTGACAGGGACAATAATAGGATCAATTTGCATCATTTCCATTTTATTTTCATACTTCATGTTGTAGAAACCGGAGAGGTCTCAAAATTTCGAGCTCATGAAGAATTTGGTGACAGACGTGAAAAAGTGACGTCTGCTAGAACCTATATTTATGAAGATGAAGCACATTGTGATGAGAATTGTAAAATATTTCTAGAAGCAATAGATGCTGTGTCAGGTATGAATTTACTGTGAAATGAACAGTTTTACAAGAATAGCATATTCCTGAAAATTTCACGATACAGTGATCATAACCATTATGAATTAAGCAAGCCAAGTTATTTTGTTGTGATGTTGTCTTATAAGAATTAAATTATTCTTTTTATCCTTGCAATTGATATTGAATATAGCAATGAGTAAATGAGTAAATAATTATGTTTAAAATTGTAATAGAACTGAAGAGTGGTAAAGATAGCTTGAAATAAGTTCTGTTAGCAGATAGCAAATAGAGGACTAATTCCTTTTGTTTTGATTATTTCAGCATCAACAAATAGTTCAGGACTTGCTGCTATTAAATTAACAGCTCTAGGTCGACCTCAATTACTGGTATGTGAACTGTTTGAGTATTGATTCAGAATTTGAATTTGCCGTCTTTAATCAACTTAAGAAAGCTTTCCAACTGTTGACCATGATATATCACTGTGTCTATTCTGAGAATCTATATGCAGTAATGTTAATGTTAATATTTTGGGGGTGCCTGTCCAAATCCAAAATTGTGCCTCAGATCTTTCATTTTAAATTTGCTTGAATTGTTTGAAAGGTTTTCATGAGAGTGTATTGGCTGTTCAAAGTATTTTTAATAAGCCACATAATATTCATTCTCACATTTCTCACAATGTATCTAATTTTAGCTGCAATTATCAGAAGTGTTGGTTACCATTAGAAACTTTTTTGAGTTGTTTGCTGGTAAAGATTGTGGTGTAGAATTCAGGAAATTTAAACAGGAAGACATGGCCAAGACATTAGACTCTATGGGGATCTCTTTAAATCGTGCTGAGTGGAAGGAATGGTTCCGTGTTTTAGATACAGACAATGATGGGTAATGTAACTGATGATAGTGAATTTATGGTCCTTGCTTTGTCATACTCGTGGACTGTGATCCAAATTTTAGCTTGAAAGTTATGACTTGACTCTTTATGTGTTTTTGAATCATCTTCAAATTATTGGATGATTGTCTGTGTTGTTCATATCCTCTGATTAACCAATGATTGTATTTAAAAAGTAATGCTCTGCTGGGAAACATCTCTGCATAAAAGTTTTTGTTCTACTGTGATGTGCCTTATTTTCAATCTTTGTTTACAGTGAAATAGATTTATTAGATTGGGATAATTTACTAGCTGTAAATACTAGTTTATCTAAGTTGTTTATTATACCAAATTTAAAGGTAACTCTCTTTAATTGTAATTCAGATTATAATTTCGAATTTTTCTTGTAATTCTTAGTTGCAACTATTCTTCATTAAAAGGATGAATTGTAATAGAGCACTAAAAGTATTTTTCTTGGTTTTTTCAAAAAATTAAAGCAAGTGAATGCATATTCATTGGCTGAACAGGGGAAATAGTTACATGGAATGTCCACTTTAAAAAATGTCTGCTTCTGTTAGAATCATCTGATGGGTGCAACATTATTCCACTATTCATTGAAAATAATACTGTTTTATTATAGACCTGTAGATTAGAAGCTCTGACCTCAGCTCTAACAGATACAGAAGAAGAACAGATGAAGAATATGTTGAAAAGAATCAATTCTATAGCCCAGGTGAATATTGGAAGGAATTGATCTTTTAATTGAATGAAATGAATATTTAAGATCTGACTTTGTTTTGATATTGTGATTTTTTTGCAGATTACTTAAAAGCAAATGTGGAAAAATCTCTGTCACCATAAATAATGTGCACCCAAGACAAAAAGGTGGCACAATGCAGACACCTTGTGAGTCTGATCATCTGTGCCTATTGACTTATTCAAGGTAAACAGCTGACCAAGTTAAGACCTTACGACCACCATACACCATTTGTTTGACATATTGAAGCAATCCATTTAAAGATTCCAATGCACTAACCGAATGTTCAATAGAACCCCTCACAATGGCAGGATGTTCACAATCTACCAGTACACTATATAATTTGACTTGTTATTTCAGTATGCAAAAGAAAAAGACAGTCGTATTATGATAGATGCTGAACAGACATATTTTCAACCTGCTATCTGTAGATTAACTATGGAGTTAATGAGAAAATTTAACACAGAGAAAGCAGTAGTATTTAATACTTATCAATGTTATTTAAAGGTGGGAATTCTTTTAATTCCAAATCTCCACATACTTCTTGGTTGATTTAATTGCAGAAGAACTAAGTTGCAAATTATTATTTCAGAAAGTGTCATGATTATCTAAACTTGCATTGGATTTCGAATTCCGAAGTCATCCCTAATGTTAATCCAATTAGAACAATTTTTGTCTACTTTTTTTAATCGTAGATGAACTGAGTGCAGATTATTATTTTGAAAAGTCACATGATCAGCTTAATGCTTTTTATTTCAGCAAGCTTTTAAGAATATTGCTCTAGATATGGCTGTAGCTCAGAGGGAGGATTTTTATTTCGGTGCTAAACTTGTTCGCGGTGCTTATATGGAGCAGGTAACCATTGTATTTAGTTTACGCTTTGGTTTTTGCCTATAGTTTTACAAAGATATTGTGCATTTTTCTGATATTCACATTAAAAAAATTACCCCAAATAAACAAATGTAGCAGAATGTCCAGAATAAAATGAATTATTTTTAGTTGGTCGTTTTTAAAAGGAAATATGAAAAAGAGAAAAAACTTTAATATTTGACAACAATTAAGGTTTAGACGATCCTCTTAATACGTTAATCTTGGTGGAAAATATCCTTGCATGTATTAATTCATGTAGAGAAATAGTTAAACAGAACCTGAAACATGTTGTTACACAGTGTTTCTAATCTTCAGACAACTGACCATATTCATACATTCTATTTTAACTTGTGATTTCGTTTTGCAAAACAGGAACGTGAAAGAGCTTCAGCACTAGGCTATGAAGATCCTATCAACGAAACGTATGAAAAGACAACTGAAATGTACCATAGTATACTAGAGGAAATAATGAAACAGATCAATATTCGAGAACGTGGTAAAATAGCTATCATGGTGGCCACACATAATGAAGATACTGTTAGATACACAGTAGAATTGTAAGTTATTGTTGAGTTTTTCTGAGGAAATGTTGGTGGCTCAATGGTGGCTTGCTCACTAACCTAAATGTCCCAGGATCAATCCTGGCATGAAGAGCTGACATTGAAAAAGTGTCTAGTCGATTGTACAAGACAATAAACTAAGGTCCTATATGCTACAGGTTGTGTACATTAAAGATCTCTTGACAGTTCAATCGAGAAAAAGAACACGTTACAGTTGCTTTCCTAGTAAAGTTTCTCTTATTGGATTTTGCAGATTATGTTAATGTTTTTGTTTAATTGTAGACAAATGTAAAGTTATATCTTTGTTCTGAAATTGATACATATATATCTCAATGAATTTGAATTCTATAGATGAAATATCTATGATTTTTTTAAATATAGGATGAAACGCTATGGTATCAGTCCAAAAGATAGATTGATATGTTTTGGACAGTTATTGGGTATGTGTGATCATATCAGTTTCCCTCTTGGTAAGTTTGACTGTTCTTTGTATCAAAGGTTGCAATGTATTACTTGGTAATTCTTACAATTGAACTTCATTAGTTATAAATGACATTTCCAGCCTTTGCAAAAGCATTCTATAACCTGGAATGTAAATGAAAAGAACTTACCCTAAAGGTTGAAAGGTTTCTATTTTCTTTAAGAATGATGCTTTGAGTGAAAAAAAAGAAATTTCTTAAAAATTTGGATTGCCACTAAAAAAAAAACAAATTTTGAAAGATCAGAAGCCACAATTTTATGACTCATTATTGAAATAACTGTATGTATTAATAACATTATATATTTTAGGTCAAGCAGGTTATTCTGTATATAAATATGTACCGTATGGACCGGTCGAGGATGTTTTACCCTATTTATCTCGACGTGCATCAGAAAACAGTGGAATGCTCAAAAAAGTTCAAAAGGAAAAGAAATTATTAGGGAGTGAAATTAAAAGAAGAATCAAATGTGGTGAAATGTTGTATAAACCACAGGATCATATCCCATCTTCTGTTATGATATAACATTTTTATTTTTCGTAAGGTCATGCAGGAAATATCTGCCCAAAATTCAAGATGATATATTCAAACAAATATATTAGTATGCACATTTTGAGACGATTCAAAACATTAACACTATCCGCCCACCATATATTTACTATATGTTAATAGTTGAATACTGAATAACTCTGGTTTGTAGTTTTTCACCTCATAACAAGTATACTCTTCATGTTAATGTTTCGAATCCTCATGAGCCCTCAATGTCTTGGCTCAACTAAGCCAAATATTAGTTGTTTACCATGAATCATGGTTATTTTGGATAAATTCTGGACTTTAGAAATTGCATATCAGATCTGTCAGATTATCAGCAAAATTAAACAGTGTAAACATTTAGCATAATTATTATAAGTATTACACACCTCTATTTCTAGTTTCTACCAACTAGGAACATTTAATATTTCTATTTAAAATGGAATTTTTTATATTTAGTTTTTATTTCTGGTGTTTTTGTAAGAGACCATTTTATGGGTAAGTTTAAGATTCAGTTTTTCAACTGCTGGTGTAAAAATTCAGTTCTAAGTGTTGATTTACTTAATTGTGAACAGCTAATAGGGAAGACAGAGTAAAGTTGTTTCTATTTTAATCTCAAATATTATTTTTGTGTTTAGATGAGGGGCTGATGATGTTTATTTAGACATGTGGTTATATTTATGTTAAAATAATCAGAAATGAGCTAAGTTAATAAAGAAAAAATGAACAAAAGCCTGAAAAGAATCTCATACTAATGATTTTAGAATGTACTATTGCTTAAAAGGGAATTCCTAAACAACAGTTTAGATGTATGATTTATATGGTACAGTCCCTTTAAGATATTGTAAATTATTTTATAAATTGTAAATAATATTTTAGTTGTTATAAAATAGCCTTTTTTAATGGCTTTGTTTTTATTTTGAAAATTTTATTGTTTACAATTTACATACCGGTTAAATTAATGAATCTCCCACTATTGTATTTTGTAAACCCAAACTTACTGACTTTTCGTTGTGGCTCTGGATGTGTATTAGCTAGAGTCAGAAAAACTGGTTGAAAAAGAAAATTTCGTGTATGGGATTGAAGTATAGCTAGTTTTTCTGAATCTGGCTAGATGACATGCAATGATAACATACAGAGTTGAGATTAGAAAAATCATACAGTTTGGATTTTATGTCTTTTAATCTTCTGAAGTCTCTTGCCAAGTCCCATCATTACTACAGGGATACATATACAATGTTAGGCATATCATAAGCTGCATTATGGGAACATGTTATCTTGTCTGGCAAACTGTTTTTTTTTAGAAAAATTTGTGTTTGTTATCATTTTTAGATTATATTTTATGAGATTATTCAGTATTTTATGTGATAGATTATTTTATCAGTATTACTGAAGATAATGAATGTATATATATAAAGTATAATAAAACTATTCAAATATACAACACATTTTCTGCAACTCAGATACACAAGATAAAGTCCACACTAATCTTAAATTCTATAATATAAAGCTCCCTGGTGAAATTTAGCCCTCTAAGTTTGCTGGAAATAAATTATATTTATGTCTTCAAACTTTTACATATGGAAAGTTATACATATACAGAATATTCAAGGCACCTAAGATCATGCCCATCTAAGGTATCTTTCAGCCTTCTTCACTGATAACCTAATTTTTTTACCCTCATATCTCTAGCAAACTTTGATAATATGGATTTGGCATTTATAAGACTTGATTTGTTGATACATACCAAGGGGTAATAACTGCAAGCAAAGCGAGTAAAGCAATAGTTAACTAGATAGGTATTCAGTCAACAACATTATAGAATAATTATGTTTGTCAGCTCCATAGATTAAGTGGCCAATTCATGGAAAATCGTTTTCGAATTCTGTGGACATTCTCGTAGGCACACAAAACTACAAAACATGATTGATTGCAGGATTACAGTTAAAAAGATTTTATTTGTTGTCTGAATGGTTCAAAATTGAAATTGCTTCCCTTGATTATGTTAGCTCTTCCTCAGGTGTATTGAAGAAGGTAGATTTAGTTATCCAGGCGGTTGTTCTAAATATTTATTTCAATATTTGACAAAATGATTAAAGACTGTGTTTGAAAACTTACATTTTGAAATGATATTACAAGGATGAGTTGTAACGAAGAGGAAACTTGTCAAAAAAATGGTGTTTGTTCCACACAAAATGACACCAATAACACAGCGGAAGGCAAGGTAATATTCACAGTTTTATCTTATTTTATTATTTGTTTTTTAATTTTTATTTTGTTGTGTTATTATCCTGAAAAGTGTCCAATTTCCGTGCTGTCAATATCTCTAGTAAGTAAAGGGTAGCCTCACAATGTGCTGTCACTATCTTTAGTAAAAGGTAGCCTCTCCAACCCTACACAGCTAAGCTGCTAAACTATAGGCCTAGTCAAGATTTGTTGACTTTGTTGTACAGAATCAATAGTGTATGTACTGAATTATAGACCCCTGGTTGTGTTTATTTAGTGCTACACCAAAATATTTGGCAAGAAGTACTGTATTTAATTTTAACAACTTTACTATGTCACCCCAATGATGTTTCTGGAGGCCTAGTCTAATACCTTGACTTTATTGGATTCTTTTTTATCACAGAAATTTGTAAATGCACTGATGCAGTGGAAACTTAGTTGTGATTGAATTGGAACGATGTCTGTGTTGGTAGCTAGTGTTGCTAGTTCCCATATGCTATTTGTCAGTAACTCAGTAGACAGGAGGCTATCTACCATGCCTATAGATTGTTCTTATAGATAGAAGGCCTATAAGCCTTATACTTCATTAATCAGTATTGATGACGATACAAGGTGAAATTATTGAGCTCAGTCAGAGTAAAACCTATCATGGGATGATCAAAAAGTAATATTCATCAGTGTGAATGTTTATGCCTTTAACAATAAATTTTTGTGATTATCAGTAAGGACAAAGGAAGGGGTGGAAAGTTTTTTCTTTGGAATTAATAAAAACTAAGATTATGAAAATTTAACTTCCTTTTACTAAGTTGCTAGGTAATGAATTTAATGTAATTCATGAAAGCTTGCTCATCAAACCAAATGAATTTTATGTAATACTCATTAAACCCAAGAATTACTAATTACCACTCTTGATATTAAACCTAAAATAGTTCGATATCAATAAAAGGTCTTTTTGTTATCAACTGGGAGGATGAATTAGATCACAGCTGTTGTTATTTTTGAATTACACTTCCACTGGCTAGCCACTTGACTTGACAACCTCTCCATTATTTTGCATGGCTGTTCTCCATTATGTAAGCTTATGCTATTGCTGCTTATAACTGACCTGTAGCAGATTTTAATTCATTCAGAAAGTTATCTTCACACTTGTAGTTTCAGACTACCGGTAGCTACTAGATGGCAAAATTGTGGGTTTCTGTGGTAAGGATATAGTAGCTATAAAAAATGTCATACCTATAAATCTGTACTTTCAACACCAGTGACCTCACCTTTATTCTCCATTTTACTCATCTTAGACCTTTAGCAAACCTATGTTGTTTTTTGCCAATAAGTAGACATTTTCTGTTTCTGCTTCAGCTACCATCTATTGAAGATTTTGTGTTTTTGAAACCAATAAGTAGAGGAGCTTTTGGGTGAGTTATTAAATTATCAATGAAATTATCTTTACCAGAATTTTCAAATCTGTCAAAATGGTTTTACAAAAATTTGATATAACACTGAATATCTAAATCAATAATGATGTTAGTTGACTTCCATGAACATCTTTGAACAAGGCACCATTAATATTTTGATTATATTGATTGCAATCAATAAATCAATTGTTTATTTATGTTAAGTAGAAATTTCTGAAATGTGCCAATTTTCTAATCATAGAAAAGTATATCTGGGTTGTAAGAAGACAGCACCTGATAAAGTTTATGCTATAAAAGCTATGAAGAAATCAGATCTATTCAACAAAAATCTTGTGAAACAAGGTAAGAAAGGTTTCAAATTCTTTTGATGGATTAAGGGGCATGTTTTGAACAAATTGCCAATTTACAATTTATTAAAAACAGAATAGACATTAGACAGTATTAAAGATTTGAGGCTGATGGAAACTTAGCTGAAGAAATATTGTTATTTATTATGTTGTTAAAGCTGACTTTAGTGCACATGGAATAGAATATGTTAGAATTTTAAACTTATTTCATGTGATTCATTTATAATATATATGAAGAAAATATAAGTGCGCTTTTTAGTTACTGACCTCTGTTTTGATAATATTTCAGTTAGTTGAAAAGTGTGGGATAAAATTTTGAATAAATTCCATGAGATGCATAAATGTGCTTAAATATGAAGAAAACTTTATGGAAAACAAATCATTTTTAAGTGCTTTCAAAGTTCTGTTTTTATCAAATTTATCACTGACACCACAAGTTTCTTTTCTGATTTGTGTTCCGATGATATTTCAGTTACAACAGAAAGAGATGCACTAGCTACATCACACAGTCCTTTTGTTGTTAATTTATATTATTCTTTACAATCAGAACAAAATATATACTTGGTAAGTTATACAGTATACAGTTATAATTTCAATTTACATTTCTTGATGGCTATAAACCCAAAATTTTTTTTCATAAAGGAATACTAGCTCCTAGTATATACTTAAAATTTTAATTTTTTTTAAAGTGTTGACACCAATACACTGACGAATATATACCTTTATTTTTTCTTGTCAAATTTTTTGTAACCATAGATAATGGAGTATATGATAGGGGGTGATGTAAAAAGTTTATTGACTATGTATGGATATTTTGATGAAGATATGGCTAAAATGTACATAGCTGAAGTAACATTAGCTTTAGAATATCTGAATGATAATGGTATTATTCACAGGTAGGAATGCACCAGTCCAGGAGATAAGATTATTCAGATGGCAAGCAATGGCCCATTTGATAACTATTTTTGCAATTTGATCTAAAGTTTCTCTTTGAAGGAACAGATTTGAAGCTATGGACGTGATATGACTGAATTTTGCCACCAGATTAAGGTGAACACAACTGGGGTGCCATTTGTCCTAACCAATTTCCAAAAATAATTGAAAATACTGGAAGCTCTTCTGTTACAACCATGTTTTGAATTGTGATTTACTATAAGCCACAGTATTCTCAGGGTTTTATGCTGCTAGTAACCTTCTTCAGGTACTTCATAACTATTCATAAAAAGCAGAATCTGCTTGACTCAAAATTAGCTTGTGCATTAGAACATGTCAATCATAGAGTTTGTTACCTCAGCATGCCTCATTGGCGAGTATCTGTGATACTAATAATGTCATTTGGTATGTTTTTATATGTTATACTATATGTTTGTAGAGATCTAAAACCAGATAATATGTTGATATCCAATGAAGGTCATATTAAATTAACAGATTTTGGTCTATCAAAGATCAGTATTGATGTGGGTAAGTATAAATCTTTATTATTTCATAAAATAGATCAGTTGGCTATAAAACAAATTTATGCTAAAGATTTTCAAATTTTACTAATTGTAATTGATATGTTGACTGTCATTTAAATAATATTTGGTACAAGAACAATAAGGTATATTTTGTCCCATTGTCTCGTCATCAAAAAATAAATAGATGGCACTGTTGCTCACTTTATCCAAATAGCTTAGTTTGAAATTAACCAAAAAAACATCTTTTTTTTATGTGTGAGCGGTTGCCCATGATCATATATCATTCACGAACTCTGGCTATGTGCTCATATTTACAAAACAAAACCTAGATATAGACTGTTCAATGGTTGGTTTGAAAGTTTGTTTCTGGTTTCTGTAAAGAAACTTATGGAATGGCGCCTCCTATCAATCTTGGAATTCTGTTAAGAAATTGTAAATTAATGTGGTAAAATGTTAAAAATGATTATATTCAAGGTGCAGCCTGTAATAACAGTTTAAAACCTGCTTCATCAAGTGTCAATTATCATCGAACACCTGGTCAAATATTATCATTAAAATCATCTCTAGCTTTCGTAAGTTGTTCACAGTGTTTCTCTCTAAGATATTTATTGTTTGTCATATTATCCTAATGATTCTAAATGTAGGAACAATAAATGTAGATAGAATGTATTAAACTGGAAATTTTAAGTAATTTATAATTGCTTTGACTTCACATGCAAACTGTATGTCAATATAAAAGAATAGACCTCCTCCTACTCATTAGAAAATATGTAACATATAATATGTAAAAACATGTTAATGAATTGGAACATGAATGAATTTTCTACCAATTTTTTTTTTTTTTTCTATATAGAATGTAACAGCAAGTATGAGAAAAAGGAAATTATCGGCCCAAAGTCCATTAGTGAGTGGTCGTAGATCCAGAAATAGTTTTAACTCTCCTTTGAAGGAGGCTATTTTCAACTCACCTCTCTTGAAAAAAAGTCATGAAATATCACCATTGTTGCCACCTGTGACTAGAAATTTGAATCCGGCCAATGCGAAACATTCCACTCCACCCATACAGTGCCTTACTCCAACACTTGAGGACTCCCTTAATTGGACATCTACCGACAGTGACTCAAGCTATGTTACAGCTCATAGTAGTTCTCTATCAAGACCCATCAGTTCACTAGCAATGAATGCTGATCAGTCAGCTAGCTTCACCATATCAGATCGGAAAAAATCTATCACCAAGCCAGAGAAACGAGACAGTAGATTTGACAGTGGAGCTGAAGTCACCACAGTAAAAATACAAGCACCATCTTCTAATCAACAAACAATTCAATCTACAGCTTCCTCAAGTCAGGATAGTTCCATGGATGAAACTCCCCAATTACGTCTGTCTAATGAATCTGTGTGGAATTCCTATGCTGCCAGAAATTTACGGAGTATGAGAGAAGGATCTTATTCAGAAGAAGATTCTGGGGAAGAAAACAGCAAAACTTCAGAATCACCATTATTCAGACCTCAATCTGGTAAATATAATATCAAGAAAAAGAGCAGATCCACTTCAGTACTATCTGATGGTTACGCCAGTTCGTCTGGTAAAAGCAGTCTCTATGGTTACCATTCAGATGATGAAATGGACTTTTCTTCCAAATTCTCTGCAACGAGAAGGAAAAGAGGGTATGAAAGTCTTAGTGAAGCCAGTCTAAAGGTGCCACTAAAATCAGGACTGACTGCAGACTTTGGTGTTTTGAAAATGATGGGAGATGATCCATGTGCTAAGAGACAAAGACTAGATCCTAGTTTTGAGGATTCGAGGAATCAATCCCATAATAGTGAAATGTACGCTGCTGATATATCCTGTGATAATTCTATGAGTGACGGTATATTGAGATGTCGCGAATGTAACAATACGTCAAGTGAAGACCTATCATCTTTAGAAACGTCTGTAGATAGTTTTCATAGCTCCAGAGTTCGACATCTGAGTGATATGAGTAATAGAACATCTGGAGGTGGTAATTCTACAGTGTTTCTCACACCTGCTGATGAAAACATGGATCCAAAATGTTTTGTTGATGGTTTACCTATTTCTGGCCTTCCTCAGGTAATATTGTTAAGTTATAATGCTTTGAATTTAATTTTGTCAATATTTACCAGAAACTAGAAATTTATTCTATTGAGAAGAGATAAACTTAATTTTGTTTATGATTATATTTCGCAAATAAAAGATCCAGTTAGGATCTAAATCATTAAAATGAGCATTTCTATTAATAGTAGTTATCCGAAATTACAAAAGCCATAACTGTATAAACTAACCTAAAATTTTATTAAACTTGTCATGTTTATGTTTTGAATTTTACCAGGATGTGTATATCTTTTTTCAACTTAAACATGCTGTTCTATCTAATTTGATCTGTAACTTATTTTTGATTACAGAAACAGTTTCGATTTAATACTGACCTTTTTAAATCACCATTACCACAGTCCAGTAGTTTACGTACTAAGGTACTATGTAATTGTCAGTCTACAGAGCAAAATAATACTAGTCAAGACAATGGTACTGGTAATCCTGATATATTAATGATGACGCCTGATCAATCTATCAAGCGTCAGGTAAGGCAAAGTTTTTCTTTCTCAATTTCTGAAGGGGAAAGAATCAATGTCATGTAGTAGGGTTTTTTTTTTAACCTTTTAGTTAATTCATGTTGTAAAAGCTAGCTTGGAAATGATTTGAATAGTTTCAAATATCACAGTAGATTCCAAAATCCATTTATTGCATATGATACAAACTTACATTACAGAAACTTAATTTTCAAACATTTTTTATAGATGGGATCATTTTTGACACCAAGAACACCAGCAGAAATGAAGAAAACTCCATTCAAAACTCCACATAAAAACATAATGAAAACACCATTTAGAACACCAAAAAGTGTACGAAGAGGACCAAAAGATGAGGAAGAAGAGAGGATTCTGGGTACTCCAGATTATCTGGCTCCAGAAATTCTCATGCAAAAACCACATGGTAGGTTGAAGATTTTCTTGACAAGGTTTATGGGGAGTAAGAACTAAACAGTTGGTATAAGAGCATTGTAAACTTAACATACCATCATTTCCTTTCTTTTTTCAAAACAAATGGTGGTCTTGGGTTTTAATCTAGGTCATGTTTGAAAAACTGGTGAACTTGTTTAACTTGTATAAAATGATTCTTTTTTTCCTTTATTAGGTGCAGGTGTTGATTGGTGGGCTCTGGGTGTTTGTTTATTCGAGTTTCTGACTGGTATTCCACCTTTTAATGATCAAACACCAGAATTAGTCTTTCAAAATATTCTTAAACGAGGTAATTATTCTTTGCATTTATAAAATCATATAATTTCAGGAGAAAGGTTTACATAAATGATGGAATCCATAAATTAGCATCACAGCAAACATGACCAATCAATGAAATTAATTTGGTCTTGAAATTTAATGATTTCACAATACAAGATTGATTGTATGAAGAGTATTTTTAGCTGAAATATCTTTATAGATATACCATGGCCAGAAGAAGAAGAAGAATTAAGTGAACAAGCTAAATCAGCTATTGATGAATTATTAACTATGGATCCTGCACAACGACCACAAGCTCAGGGTTAGTAATGAAAGTTGTAGATATTTTGCTATAAAGGGTTCTCTGAAAGTCAATGAAAACAGGAACTGCCATAGGAATTTTTCTTTTGAAATCTTTCATGAACTATACGGCAATAAGTTGAAAAATATTTTGAGTTTTGAGTATTTTTCACGTATTAACCTTGAAAGTTGGTCATGAATCATTAAATGTCTAAAAATTATCACCAGGTGTAAAGAATATGGCATTGTTTGCTGATGTAGATTGGGAACATGTGTTAGAGACAGAACCTGCCTTTATACCACAACCTGATGATGAATTAGATACCACATATTTTGATGGTAAGAAGCTTCAACCACACTAGAGACTTTCTTGGAATATAATCACTTATCCATTCTTAATCCATTGTGTTAGGAAATCCAAAACCAATATGAGGTCCATGTATTTTGCATTAAGTGAGAAAGTAGGATATAATTCTTGCAGACACTATGAAATGAAATACCAAATTACCATCACTAGACTTGCTATTTTAAATCATATTTCTAAAGTGGCCAAAAATGGCAAAGAGAGTCAGCTTGGCCCTACATATTTTAATCAGGAATAATAACAACTATTTAGATATGTCTTCACTTCTTCTATAGTAATGTAATTTGATATTTGATTCATTTTTCAGCTCGAAATAAAGTTCAACAATTAATAGTATCTGCTGTAGATTTATAACTTTAGAATTGTGGAGCCAGGTTTAAAGAAAACTATCAAAGGATGATTTTGGCCAAAGTGTGTCTGAGTGGTCAATTAATGAAGTTAATTTATAATTTAACTTTTTTGACCAGACGGTTGTATTTACCAATATTGGAATTAACTAATGTGATAATAAAACATAAGCATAGTAGAAATATTGAAAGAATATAGTTATCTAAATAGTTGCTTTACCAGCTGAACTCTTTCCAAGAAAAATGATCTGACATCTAGTTCTCCTACAATTTGGTATCTCTTCCAACAAAAAGAAAAATGGCTTGCAGGACATATTAACATTCAGAAATGCAGTTATTACTAATGTCATTGATGATTTTAAGATGTCATTATACCAAAGCTATCAGAGGGCTAGTTAAGAGTCAGAGAGCAAGTTTCGAGTTGACAACAGTCAACGATAACTATCAAGGGTAGATCAAAGCCACAACTTTTGAGTTGATTTTTGGGGTTAACAATTTCGTATTTACTGCACATGAATATGTTTGTTAAATATATTTAAAAATTAGGTGTGCACCTGCATTTGATTCTGTAAATCAATAAAGATAGCTGAAATTGATCTTTATCTTCTGTTAAAGAAAATATTTAGATGACTATATCCTTTAAAGAAAGGCATCAGAAGTACAAAGTTCTAGGTTCTGTTGTATTATTTCAAAAAGAAATATAATACTATAACCTGAAATATGCATAATATGTTAATAAGTTTTAAACTGTTACTAGTTGTAAGATAATGTTGTTCAATGTAATTTTAATCTCGGTATGTATGTTACTTGGCATGTATGTTACTTGGCATATATGTTACTTTACATGTATGTTACTTGGCATGTATGTTACTTGACATGTATGTTGTTAGGCATGTATGTTACTTGACATGTATGTTACTCGACATGTATGTTACTCGACATTTATGTTACTTGGCATGTATGTTATGTTACTCGGCATGTATGTTACTCTGCATGTATGTTACTCTGCATGTATGTTACTTGGCCTCATAGCTGTTATGTTTTATTCTCTCGAGGCTCGATATAGAGTATAAGAGGTGCAAAAAAAAAAAAAACTAGCAAGCACCCAGATAGTCCTCAGTATGATCCAAGAAATAAAAGTTGTCGTGTAATTTCAACTTGATTTGTCCATTTCAGTCATGCAGATTTTTTCTTAGTGCATATTAATTACAGTTGAGATACAGAAAAGCATCCATTAAAAATCTATTTGATACTTTTACTATGATATTAAAACAGTATAGGTGTAAAATTCTATATAGTGTAATGCCCCTAATACACTTCTCTAAACAAGCGATCAGGTGTTGTCTCGAAATGTGGACATGAGAACAACATTCTACATCAGTTGTTTGAAGATCGCATAGAGTGAAACTCTTGAGTAACAACATGATTCAAGTTCTGTTTTAATATTTCTAAGTGTAATACATATTTAAATTTAATGAATTATTAAAGATATTATGGTAATGACCAAGGTATATTATATCATATACTATACTACAACATTATATTAAACTGGTTTTGGGTCAATGTCATATGTGTAAATTTCCTGTTATTCTTGTTTCTGTAATGTTAAAACCTTGTTTCTTTTTGAAAACATGTTTTGTCTTGTACTTTTTATTCATAATTTTCAGTTTATTGGTGACACTTAAGAAACTTGTTTGAAAATTATTTTCCATAAGATAATAATACCAAATATGCAGACTCAGAAAGGGATGTAGAGTTTACAAACCAAGTTACAGAGTGACAATGGGTGTTTGAGGAGCATTACTTGTCTCACTAGCGACATCCTCCACGATATTTTTTCAGTGCAGCTCAAATTCTATAAAGTTTGTCAACTTGCTTAAAGCTTAATGTTATAAACGCTTAATTAACAAACACTGACTTACTTTAGTAGAAATTATAATTAAAGTACAGAACAGCTACTTTTTATAGCAGGTGGCACTTAAATTCTATGGTCTGATATTTTTGTTTCAATGGGCATTCTATGTGTTAGTTATCAATTCAACCTTTATAAGAAGGTATATAAATAGTTTTATTCTATGTTTATTCTAGTCAGTGTATTTTATATATTTTAGTAGTTGTGTAAACTTTGTTATTTGTACTAAGAAATGTGTGATATGGAGGAAACTAAAGGATATATTTCAGAAACATTTCAGATCCAGGTTACTTACTTGATGTTTAATATGCCAAAACTTCCTCTTTAATTAACATCCTATATGAATTTATATGAATGATCTTCATGGTCATTTTGAGAATTTGAGTTCATGAATTTAAAAAGATGTTTTCGTAAATATATTTAGAAAAAACAGTATCATTATTTGGCTTCATATTTAATTGATATGATACATGTAAGATGTGTATGATTCGTGTGGTTTTTTTCTCTTTAAGAAATAGAGTTAAGGATATGTTATTGTTACTATTAATAGTTTCCAAACTCTGACAAATATTTTATTTGGCTCTAATCAATCTGTTGCATACTAAAATGGATAATTTTTGTGTTCATTACATTGTTAATAAATATTGTACTTAATACAGATACTGCAGTATAAAATAAACCTCCAGCATAATTTTTGTCTTTTGTTAATTCCAATGGGCTCCTTATAATGTGACCATCTGGCTGTAAATTGCAGCATAAGAGCCTTTTTTTTTGGTTAATGGTCACAAATACTGTAATATTTCCTAATTGAAATTTATCAAGAGTATAAGCATGAAGTTAGCTCTATATGGCATTAAAGAAAATTGAAAAAAGTCTGGAATATATGCCTTATAGCACTGAGGCCTACATTACTAAAATATTATTGTCCTACTCTCTATTACTCTAGCCTATATAAAGAGTATCACGGATGTCATATAAGTCCTTCCTTGAATTTAAACAGGGAAGAAACTAAAGGAAATTTTCTACTTGACATTTAAAAGAAAAATGGAATTAATAGTGGTCTGTTATTTCTTCAAGATTACCCCGAATTTTTTATTACAAATTAGTGTACAAGTCAGGATAATCGAGAAAAAAAAAATTTCGTCGGTTGTGAAAGCTATTTTGTAAGGCAAGATTTTAACTCGACGAAAATTCAGACTCTAAAACTGATAACATTTCCGATTTCTTTATGCAAATGAAATATATATGATTTGAAAAATCCCAATGGCCTACGAGAAAAATTAAGTATCGAAAAATGTGCCGATGATTTATGTTTTGTGCAATGATTTAATGGTAGAGTTAAATTATGAGTCAGAATTGACGCAGCTCTGCAGTCTGATTGTTAATATCAGTCGCCATATTTGATAGATGGTAACTTCCTGAACAAAATATTGGAAGTTTGTAATGAATATTTCTGGTTGATTGCCAAATAATATAACACAATGGCCTCAGATTTTGACGCAGAGAATAAATACAGGTATGTAAATCAAAATGGAGACACAGTTGTAAAGTATTAAAAAAAACAAGTGCTCCAAAAGTTTTGAAATCCCTCCCCTCCCAATCTCGATTTACGATCACAAGTCTCAACGTCAAAGTTATCAAACTCATTCCAAACCTCTTGACAAAACTTTTGGAGCATTTGGAGTTAACGAAATTGTGACCTTTTAGATTTGAATAGCATTAACTCCCAAATTCTTCTATTTGCCTAGTAATGAATCTCACAGGAATAATTGTCAGACAGGCTAAATAGGGGGATAGATCTACTGTCGTACTGAAAGAAATTCAACTTCGCTTCTATAAGCTAACCATAGATTTTGCTATATAATGTCTAATTACGGTAATATTTGTTTTCCAGTTGGTATTTTGGTCCACTGTCAAGAGAAGAGGCTAATGATATTTTAATGGCGCCTAGTTTAGATAGTGGTGTATTTTTAATACGTGATAGTAGAACTATGAGAGGAGATTGTGTTTTATGTGTCAGGTATGTGCTGTGTGTTTACATTAAGATTTGAGAAGCCCACATGCATTGAGAGCAGCCTACTAATAATACTGTTAGATATCCAGACTTTATGTATCTGTTGATTCAGCATTTTGTATGGAGCCCCTTAAGCGCAATTTTCAACACTTTTTATTATTATTTCGTTTAAACGGTAATATTATTTCGTTTAATGTTATTTCGTTTAACCGAATTAATTATTTCGTTTAAACGAAATCATAATTAAATATGTTTACAATTGCGCCTTAGGGGCTCCGTAATTTTGACCACATTGTCCACTTGTTATTTCTAATCCTTAATAATGAAAATTTGTAACAAACACTTTGTCAGTAAAGAGAAACACACCATTACTGTCCAAAACAATATTTATAGTTATTTGCGCTCTATTTTGATAATTTGTAGAAGTTTATTTTAGTATGTGATTTGATGAATAATTATTTCATTATTTCAGAGAGGATGCTAAAGTTAGTCATTATATTATAAATAAAGTACAGATGGGTCCATCTGGATCTTTACCACGGTATAGGATAGGTGATCAAGAATTTACTGATATTCCTAGTTTATTAAATTTTTATAAAAAACATTACTTAGATACAACATCTTTAATCAAACCAGTAAGTTCTTTACTTTTACATTGAAGCTAAAATTCGAATTGCAAAAAAAAATCATATAGATTATAATTCAAAATACAATATCAGTGGGTTAATTGATGCCCTGGAAAAATTCTCCCCATTGCACACTCTATATTCGTTTGAAAAAAATGATAATCTGTTATATATTTTTTTAGTTAATTTTACCCAATGGGCTGAATGTAAGACAGGAGTCAGAACCATGTCACTTTTATGTATTGGACCTAATTCTGACCCATATAAAATAAAAGAGTTAATTATTATTATCATTGATGACTGGATGGTTAATTATGGATATCTAATTATGTTTTAGGCACCTAGGGAAAAAATACGAGCTAAATATGATTTTAATGGACAGGATGAGGATGATTTACCATTTTTAAGAGGTGAAATTTTAGAAGTGATATCAAAAGATGAAGAGAAATGGTGGACATGCCGAAATAGTCAGGGTAAAGTTGGCCAAATACCTGTACCATACGTTGAAAAAGTAAGTATGACATACCTGTTGATTTGACCTAACTTAACCAGTGAAGCTTTTTCTCTATTTATATCATAGGAGATGAGACAAGAAAAAACTATATTTGATTTTACTCTTTTTGGTTCATTACAGGAGTCATTTCTGTACGTAAAGGTATATGCAAAAATTAAGATCTAAAACACAATTTTGTGCAAGAATATGACATCAATTGAATCAATTGAATTGAAAACTAATTTATTATGTTTTGTTCAGTATACAGAGGCTCCTAATCACATAGATGAACCTGGTGGTGTTTACAGAGCACCTCAACCTGATTTACTGTCCACACCAAATACTGTCAACAGACCTCCAACATTGAATAATGTAAGTACTTATATATCAACAGCATCGTGTCATAAATAGGGTTTTGAGTTTTGACCTAGTCTTATAAACCTGTATTAAACTACCGGTAAGCACGTTACACTGAGATTGGTGCTATTTAAATCTGAAAAATCAGATTGCTGTTGGGATAGAACTGAAATGAAGGTCATGTGAACGGTTTTGATTTTCTGTCAGCTTCAATTCTCTACCGAAATCTGACTACTAAATTCTGTATCGTTTATATGAATAAAACAATTAATCACACGCAGCTGCTTTCCTTTTGTTTATGTTAGAGAATAAAACATTCCATTTGTTTTTATTGGCTGAAATTTCCTCATTCGAATTAATCGACTAATGACTATTAGTCTGCCATTGATAATCGATCTCAATTTGGTAATCGATACCTAGCCCCACTCTCAACTACTATGTATATGTATGATATAGACTGCTATAGTTTGAAATATTTTCTCTTCAAGGTAAAACTTCCAGCTAAAGCAGTAGTAATACAAGATAGAATACCCAATGCGTATGATAAAACACAGCTTAAATTATTGGTGAGTAATTCATTATTTCATACTGTTAAAACCTTTGATGATGAAATTGACCTATTTCCATGAATACCTCTTGCCTACAAGTATGCTTACAAGTGAAGTTAGTTTTGACAGCAACTTTCAGGTGGTGTGTTTGTGAGTCTTTATTCCAGTTATAAGTGCTTCTATACTGGGAAGGGTAGGGTTTGAATCTTGTTGAATTTACCCCTAACATACAAAGAGAAAAGCAACAGGTACTCATCCACATGGCTATCCATTAGCTAATGTCTATAATATGAACAAGTTCCCAGTATTATTAATACTTTTCATGTAATAGTGCATTATATATTACAGAAAGATGAAATTATTATGGTTACTAAAATGAATGTAAATGGTCAATGGGAAGGAATTTTAAATGACAAAAATGGAATATTTCCTTTTACACATGTACGATTTTTGGAGGATCATTGAGAGGAAAACTGTATAAAGACTTTGTGTTCTCAAGTTATTTTGAATGATATACAGTATTATCAAACAAAAACTATACATGGCTCAATATTTTAAAGAGTTGTGGTTTAATATAATCAAATCCAATGGTTAAATTCATTTATTTTTTCTTATAAGTTTGGCTTTATGTCTGCTCACAACTAATCCCACCAATTATTCTCACTTGTAGAGTACTGTATTACCTATGTTGAGGTATTTAGTATGGATAAGTTGACCAGATTTTAGATATAAAGAGGATTGCATGAAATATCATAATATATGGTTATGCCCTGCAAGAACTATTTGTTTGAGAAATATCAATAATGTTAATGGAAGCTTCAAGTTTCCCAGATATTCATACCAATGCTACAAAAAAAAACATTTTTGATTCTATTATAAAATTTACTTCAAAAACTATTATTCAAAGCATGTATGTTACGTTATGTATGATAGATTTATTTGACATCCCCAAGTCAACAATTGAACTCTTCTACACTTGCCTTCTATAAATCAATGTGACCCAATTTCAGATATGCTTGGAAGAGTTCTTGTGAAAAGTTAGGAATTATTTATTTCTCTTATGATAATTATTTCTTTTGTGATATTTTTTCTGTCTTTATTAGAATAGAATGGAATCAAAAACTACCACTATATTATTTAGCAATAATATTATTCTATATAGAATAAATATATTATATAAATTTTAGACTTGTATATAGATATAATGTATTATTAAGCTTTTTAAAATTTTGTTATGTTGTTCTTGTTTATATCCAAGCTAGTGTTATGTTATATTTTGCTAGTTTGCTGTTTTTTTTAGTAATTTTGAACAAGGGAATTAACATTTAACTTTGAATTACAAATAATTGTGAAAACTAAATTTTGTCTCTGATAGGCGTTAAGTGCAGAGAAAAGCAATCTACATCCTAATCTAGATCTAAATACATTTGTTAATATTTAAGAATCAGAACACCTAATAGCACTTTGATCATGTGACTTTAAGCTTTACCTCGTAACATTCGCTGGATTTAATTAATTAATTATTAAGTTCAATAATTATGTATTAGAGTAGACTATAAACTTAGTATTATCTGTTGATGTAGAACAATTCTCAAGGCAGCTTCTGAAATTTCTTCACTGCCAAGAAATATGCCATAACTTCCCATTTTAAGAAAGCACTTTTGCAAATGGCGTTGGCAACTTGGTTATAAAGATCTCTGTGCTCACTTTATGGCAGCTTACTTGCCACAGTGATCACATTAGGACATACAACTCAATGCATATTTCGAAGTGATGGCAGCAGTCCCAAATGTCAACATGGTTAAATTTGGGATAAGAAAATGCCATTTATAGATTTGCTTGGCATTTTATCTTTAAGCTTTCATACAGTGTGCTCAATTAGTTATTACAATATAAATTATAAAAACTCAACTTATATAAATAAATATATTAAACTCAATGACAAGTAACATATATTAATATATGTGTTGTGAAAGATTGTAAATAATATAGTAGACATATATCAATTGCTTTTTTGTATATTTTATTTTTATTATTATAATTTTCTGAAGTATTGATCTATTTTATTAAAAATTAAATATTTCATAGAACAAGTCCTTTAATTTCTTCCCTCATGTCTATTACATCTTAAACAGATATTTCTATTATTTAAAGAATGAAAATCTAATCTAAATTTATCATTTTATTTGTCAAAGTTAGCCTCTATACTATATTATAAATAAAAGCTGATAAAAAACGGAACATAAGTTTGGTCTCATTTTAATTTGACTGTCAAAATATTGGAGGGTTGTACCCTTTATACTAGCTCAATTTATATCCTCAATATGAAATCTTGTTTAGCTTTATTAGTAAGACATTGCGTTCCTATACACAGAAATACCAATGTCTCTACACGTTTAGAAATTTGTCCAGAACTGTGTAAGCAATATAAGCGATAATATCTGTGTTATTAAACAGATGGAATTCTAAAGTATTTGATTTGTTTCAATATATTTTGTCGGCTATTTAAAATCCTGTATGCAGATATTAGCACTGTGATTATAAAGTTGAGTTATGCTTAAAGCTACTTGTATTGTGTTATATAGGAGAACATAAACCACCAAATTTTAAATACAGATTTCATAGTTTTACGTCCTACATTTCTGCACCTTATGGGTGAATGAAGACCGGCCATGCCATGCAGTGTGCAATTAGGGAAATTTTGTCAGAACAATAGCATTGGCCTAATCAGAGCAATCAGAGAACCTTAAATCATGTAATGAAAGGGATTGTATAGAGGTTTTCTTACTTTTTATGTGTATTGGGAACACTTATAGCATGGATTGGCACAAATCTATGCTATAGGTGGTTTGCCTGATGCCAGGAAAAGAGTTTGGAAAACCTTTTTACCATCCCTTCAAATGATGTTGTTAGAGACCATTATAAACCAGGAATATCAAGGTTGTGTTTGCACTATCACCTACTCAACATATAAACAGTGATCTTATATTCTGTTGTATATTTTTTATAATAAGATATTGTAATATAATTCTTTATGATTAAAACTTATAATTAGTATGTATAATAAAACAACGAGCAAAGATTTTTGTTGTCTTTTTTTCAATCGTTTTGGCCCAGTGAAGCGCATATGACAATCCATGTTTCATCTTTTTTATACGCCCATGTGAAATGTTGGGCGTATATTGCCGTCACCCGTGTCCGTCAGTCCGTCGGTCGGTCCGTCCACAATTGCTTGTTAACACTCTACACATAGCAATTCTTTCAGGATTTTGACGAAACTTGCTGAAATTGTTTATTATCACCAAAGGATGAACCCTATTGAAAATCAATAAAATCGAAAAATATTTAATATGAATTATTGCCCTTGTTCTTTAAAACGCGTTCGATTTTTAGGTCGTTAACACTCTAGAAGGGATAATTCTTGATGGATTTTAACGAAACTTGGCATGAGTGTTCGTAATCACCCAAGGATGAACCCTATTCAAAATCAGAAGAATTAAAAAATTTTAAGTATGAGTTATTGCCCTTGTTCTTGAAAACGCGTTCAATTTTTAGCTCATAAACACTTTAGAAGGCACAATTCTTGATGGATTTTGACGAAACTTTATGTTAGTGTTCGTAATCACCCAAGGATGAACCCTATTGAAAATCAGAAAAATTGAAAAATATTTAGTATGAGTTACTGCCCTTGTTCTTGAAAACGCGTTAATTTTTAGCTTGTAAACACTCTAGAAGGGACAATTCTTGACAGATTTTGACAAAACTTGGCATGAGTGTTTGTTATCACCCAAGGATAAACCCTTTTGAAAATCAGAAAAATCGAAAAAATATTTAGTATGAATTATTGCCCTTGTTCTTGAAAATGCTTTCAAATTTAGCTCTTAAACACTATAAGGCATGATTCTTGCTGGATTTTGACAAAACTTGGTAAAAAACACTCTACAAATCACAATTCTTTACGGATATTGACAAAACTTGCTGAAATCTTTTATTATCACCCAAGGATGAACCCTATTGAAAATCGATAAAATCGAAAAATACTTAATATGAGTTATTGCCCTTGTTCTTGAAATGCTCGTAAACACTTTAGAAGGTGCAATTCATGATGGATTTTGATGAAACTTGGTGTGAGTGTTTGTTATCACCCAAGGATGAACCCTATTTAAAATAAGAAAGAACGAAAAATAATTAGTATGAGTTATTGCCCTTGTTCTTGAAAACGCATTCAATTTTTAGCTTGTAAACACTCTAGAAGGCACAATTCTTGACAGATTTTATTGAAAGTTGGCTTGAGTGTTTGTTATCACCCAAGGATAAAGCCTATTGAAAATCAGAAAGATTGAAAAATATTTAGTATGAGTTATTGCCCTTGTTATTGAAAATAGTTCAATTTGTAGTTCGTAGAAACTGTAGAAGACATGATTCTTGCGCTGAAGATTGAATATTTGTCTTCTAGAGTTTTCACAAGCTAAAGATTGAACACGTTTTCAAGAACAAGGGCAGTAACTCATACTCAATATTATTCAGTATCGCCCTAAAGAGTTCAAATGAAGTGTATAACTGAAGGTTGAATATTTCATACTGGTGATTGTTATTGTACTGCTAAATATTTTTATTCAAAATCAAAGCTGCCAGTAGGCATATATTACCTTGCCTGGCAAGCTATCTTTGAACTTCAATGTCCAATCAACAGTTGGGAATTGAAGAAATTACTTATTAGATATCATTATCCCAAAGCCATCGGCTTTCATCTTTTCTTCATCAGATTGTTTCTTGAGGAATTAGGTACCTACAAGATATTTGCATCTTGACAAAATGCCCTCTTAGATATTTTAAGTATATTTAGATATTTTCTAGTATCATGAAGATATAGAAATATCTTGTATAAAAGACTTGATGCCACAAGCTTCCTTGATCATTTTTGGTATTTCTTGGTTAATAAAATGTACATAAAATTTATAGCCAAATATATATATTCATCAGTTGGACTGACCATGTGCCGTGACTACAGAATAGTATCTCTATATAAGACGATAACTATATCCATTGAACTAAATATTATTATTGAACCTGTTTCAAAACTACTTAGTTTAATGAATTATTAATTAGTTTTATAGATTTATTAGATAGATTATGTTGTATAGTTATAACACCAGGTAAGCCCATTGATGAACAAAGACTCATTTTGGTTTAAAAATTTCAATTTTCTGGACCTTAAAATCTCCTAAATATGATCTTAGAATGCGATTTTAATTACTCCGTGTGCCAAATGAACGATGTTATCCGAATGAAGGAGTGACTCATTTCTATTTTTAGCATGTGAACAAAAATCGAAAGTAAGGTTGTAACTTGCATATGAAGTGGAAATATCTCTACTACAAATACCTATCTTGGACGTTCCTTAGCAAAAGAAGCATGAAAACTACAAGAATGGCAACGTACAGTAGATCTGAAGGCTGTGGAAATGATGTGTGTAAGGGATCTCAACAAAGTGTAGTTGAAGGGGGAAGTAAACTCGGGTTCAGTTTGACTACAGAATCATATTCTGAGCAGACGAAAAGATGGCCTAAAGATGGAAAACATATTCTGGCCCAATTTGATGATAAGAATATTGTTGTATATCAAGCTTTTAAACCATCTATCGCTGAATATGCTGTACATAATCAAAGGTAAATCTCCGTCATATAGGACATCAAGGGAAAATTAACAAAGGTTCATGACTATCGACAATCTGATGTAGACATAGAGATTGATAGGGCAAAAAACACAATGAGGTGCGAGGCCAAATCTCAGTGTCAGCATGTATTGTTATGGGGTAGCATTTTATTATCAGCTTGAGGTCAACATTTAGAGCAGTGTATTCCATGGAATGTCATCAATTAAGTCTGTTTCAATTTTTGGCGTTGTTTTTATCTATTTTTCTTAGGTTTGGTGGACCAGATTACAGTTTTACAAGGATGTCATGGATTAAAACCAATTTTTTATGGATGATGTATCGATGTGGATGGGCTAAGAAACGTGATCAACAGAGAATATTAGCTATAACTATTACTAGAGAAGGTTTTGAAAAAATATTAGAAAACGCCTACACAGCTTCAGTGAGTTCTACTTATTCTAATATTGATCATAAAGATAGGCTATAGTTTTCATCACAACATATTTGAGAAATGATGGCATTTTCTTTTAAAACACTCCCCCTGTGAATGTCAACTGTTCATTCTTGATATGAGTCTCATTCTATTAGATTAAATATTTTAACTAATAAGACAAACAGGATCACTGCATAAAAAATGTATCTTTGTCTTCATACTGTTTTGTAGTTAGCTTGAAGACATTAAAGTGTAGATATTACATTTTTTTTTTATCTTGTAAACGTAAAGTTCATATCACTTTTCACCTGATGATGACCATGTAAATAAGTGAAACTTTGTGTAGAAAATATTACTATTGAGTTATTTTTTTGAAATCTTTTTCTAGTTAACTCACTTTTACAACCCCATTATAAATAGACATTATATCAAGCATTTTAATATGTGAAAATTGTTAAAGACTGCCTTAATATTTTGTATCATTTACAGTTACAAAAATCCAAGAACCTAACCAATGATGAAATACAAGTAAGATTACAATGGGATCCAGATCATTACCCAGATGGAAATAAAGTAGAGGGTAGAAAAGCCATTCAACTTGGATTGAAGGGGCAGGTAAGCATTGCTTTAAGTTAAGCCAGACTTATAAGCCAAGGTTATAGTGACACGAGTGTGGTTGTAGTGCAGTCGGGTAGGGTAACCTTAGATATATCACCTTTCCTCAAAATTCCATTTGGCCCAGCTGTAAATGGGAAAAATCAATGTCAGTCGTATTCCACTACGTTAATCATCACGTGCGGATCATGTAATTGATAGGAAAGGAAAATGAATTTAATTGGATGATTACGTTCTATTTTGCAGACGATAAAACAATCGGTGACAAATATAAAAGTGGCTTGAAATTTACAATATAATTTTGTGGAAGCATGGGCCCATGTAAGATTTTAATCAGCGAAAAAGACTGTCCATATGCAAGAAGCAATAGTTGTTATCCTTGCGACTAGTGCCACCATTCATGCAGCATGCTTAGCCTTTCAAAACCTTCGATACCACTTGCTTGTCAGCAATACAATTGACAAAACATCAAAATGTTTACCATACTGTTGATGGTGTTGATAATTGTGATGATATTTTTTCTTCTTTTTTTTTCTAGATTTTATCCAAGTTTACAAGTGAATGGTTAGTGAGAATAGATGATATTACAGACTTTGTATGTAAACAACATAAGCTTCTTACTGAACAAGGACAATGGAAAATTGAAACTCCAAAAGAACAAGTTTATCCTTTACTCAATGAAAATATTGGACAAAAAATTGACCTTGACTTTTATGATCATAGTGGGCCCAAATTTGTTTCTTAATCTAATCTAATTTATATTTTTAATGTTGTTTTATTATGTCTTAGAGGCTGTAAAAGTCACAATGTTTCTTAAATAAATGTTTTTAAATCTATGAAATTTTTTTAATTTATGTTTTGTTGAGGTTTGAGTCTATTTTTGTATTAAGAAGAATCTATGACATGTCTCACTCCACTTAAAGTCTTAAAACCTCCCCATAGTACCTTGAAAGGCACATATTTAAATGTTAGCACTTAATTTTAGTCAGCCAGTACTTTCCAAGACAAAAATCCATCCATTCAACTATCCTGCAATTCAACAAAAACTGGATCATTGGAAGTTTATACAGCATCACTTCCATATCATAACTTACATGTGCAAGGAAGTGCTGTCAGTCTCATGCAAGTTTTTGATGATTTTATGAGAGCCAACTGTTTGATTTTAATTCTGAAAAGTACTATGGATAGCTAATCTTAAGCCTCATCAATATCATATCTTTTACATTATATTCTCAATCCATGTCTTCAGTATAAAGATTCTGGTGTAATATTATACATTTTTTATTTACTCTTACTACTTATATTCAAATCTACAGATACATCTTGATATATATTCTCTTAGCATATAAAACAACAAATGTGAGAAAAAAAATGAAAAAATAATATTCTAAATTAAAATACCTATATCAACAATTATTATATCTGACTAATAAATTTTCAAATAAACATAATTACCATTTGATCAATTTGGGGATTCATTGAGAGGAGAACAAGTATGAGGTGCTATTAGTATTAGATGAGAATTAACAATAAGGCTGATGGTTTTGTTAGATTTGATTAGTGCTCCAAAATTTATGTTTCTAACTACAAATATGATATATAGATATGCTCTTCAAAAAAAAGTTAGAATTTATCACATTACATACCATACTTATATCATATCATATTCAAAACTTTTTGACAAAGTATGTACATTTTTACAATCTCCTGATTTTTTTAATATCTTACAATTCAGCATTGTGTCCACACCACACCCCCATTTGTCATACTTCCTCCAGCCCATGGTAATAGAAATTAGAAATTACATAATAGCTAAATATTGTCAAAATTGGTCCTGAGATCTTTCTAGGAAAATCATATCGTTCGTTATAGACAATTTGTTAGAGAATGTAAACAGAACAAAAGCAGCATGTCATTAAATGTTTTGATTAATATGGACGATACAGAAATAATCAAGATTTTTCGGTAAAGAAATGAAGTTCACTTCCAGTATATGAAAGCTGACAGAAGATCAAAACCATACTTTAGAATATTTATTAACTAGAAGGAATATGATCTTCAAACAGGTAGCGGCAAATAAATTTTATTATTTTGTTTACATGATTTTCACCCTTTCTAATCAGATATAAATAGCTCTAAACTCATTTCCACACTCACAAATTCAAGTGTAGCTGGCTTAGTTTAATACAAACCCTGCAGATATGATGAAAATTCAGATGTATAGCACTGGAATACCAAAATTCTTAAAACAAAATAGACTAATAACCAATTGAACAGCACATATTATATTATACACAATACAGTATTTGATGACTTTGATTCTAGTCTTACAGCACACTATTCAATCATCCATTTACATTCCTCACTTAACCACTTTATAATTAAAATAATCCTAATATCCATAATCATCACTTGGGTGGGGCCATCTGAGTCTCTTGAAGTTTTTTCATGGTTGCTTCATCTTGTTGAGAAAGCGTTGTTAATTTTTTACCAATCCTATCATGAATTTCTAAATATTTAGCTACACAGCGATCTATACACACAGCCTCACCTTTGGACAAGTCAGGTTCTTTGTATTTAGCTGGAATACATTTTTTCTGACATACGTTTGTCATTCTAAAAAATGAATATTAATAATAATTACTTTATGCTGACATTGAACTGATCAGATGAAGGCTTCATGAAGTTGGTAAAAAGAGAAGGTCTCAATTTCCAGCCTTTGAATGGATGTAATTTAATAAATAGAATGCATGATATATAATAGGCCTATACATCAATCAATTACTTAGAAATTTTTAAAAAATCAAGCCACCATGGTAGCTTTAATCAAACTTTGATAAGGCAAGGTCATTCACTTTTTAAACAAATTCATGTTAGCTTTAATCTTATTTTTCCTTGCATCAGAAGATAAAAGCATATACTAATTTTTTACCTGTTGTACATATCAGCCATCATTTCAAGTTCTAGATCTGTCGCCAGTTTCAATTGGGCTTCACTTAGTTCACCCGTTGCCATTTTTATGCTTTCTTGTTTTTAATTTGACTTGAAAACTTCTTTTTTCTTTTTACGACATGCGGATTTTACCGGAAATAGTTTCAGAGTTATCTTTTTTTCCTGAGCTATTTTTGACCAATCAAGTCGCATTTCTTGAATCTCCAGCCAATCAAAATTTATTAAGATTATGTCATGGGGAAATGGTAAGTGTCATGTAAACATTGATTCCTTGAAACCATTTTAAAAAAAATATATTGTATGTGGCCCACTTGACCGTTAAAGACTCTTATATGTCCTATGTATACATTAGTCAGACCCCAATTCTAAAGTTTCTATGTATGATTTCACCATGAATCATTTAGAATAGGAATCAACCGCAATGTCTATTATAGAAGGAATGCTAAAGTGAAAGTAGTTAAAAAAGTATTATTTATAGTCATGTTTACAATAAATAACATCGATTTTATACCTTGGTCTAGACTTATATTAAGAGCTGATCAATTAATGTATGTCCAAAAAATCTTGCCTGGCAAAGATGCAGCCTTTTGAATTAAACAAATGTGTCTTCTGTTGAAGGGGATATTATTACATTTACAAATTACATTTTGGTGAACCTAATAAATAGTGTGGTGTTGGCAAGGTGAACAGATGTATCACAATATTGGAGTAAGGTCTCCGTTGACTGACGTATTGACTGACGTACTGACGTGTGACGGAGAAACAATTGCAATATTGTATTGAATCGTGAGGTCACACTGCGATACGTAAGCTTATTGTAATTTGACTTTTGTATCACGGTGTGTATAGTATCTTGACATGATTGGCAGTACCCAGCACTAATAAATAGACTGTATCTATCAACTGAGTTTAAAGTGTTTTAACTAATTTCTTTTAATATGTCTCTTAGTAAAGAAAAACACAATACAATCACCAAATTTGAAATTGTTTTATTAGATAATTTACATTCAAACTGATTAAATGGTCCATCAGTCTTAATCATTTTAAGTGTTTATTTTTTGTAGGTAGAAAAACACAGTAAGCTTACCTAATAATCTAATATATTAAAATATTTCGAAATGGCTGATAAAAACTCTCAGGATGAAAAATATTGCAGCAATTGGTAAGATGATTTACCTATTACTATTTTTGTTTCAGGAGAAATATCCGATTGATATTTTTGCCTACTTATTGGCTGACTAAGAGAGATTCAAAGAAAGCATGACCCATGAGATATTAATCAAGCCCTGCTTTGTTTTTCCATATTTAATAGACTATGTGCTTACACTAGTGCATCTGTGACTTGTTAGAATTGAGATTAAACATAAAAATTATGTTGTAGTTTGGATTGCAAAAAATCAGAATTATTTCAAAGCTATGTGGAAGAATTGTTATCGAATTTAATCTAGACAAAGTTTTTGTCTTTACACATGAGCTCAAAAAATATACAAGATATACAGACTGGTATTTTCTCAAAACAGACTATGTTCGATAAGAGAGTTCTGAACAAGTTCTGTTTGTTCCAGTTCTGCCTTCAATTGAAAACGGTATAGAAGCAGAATATGTCACATTCAAACTCTTCCCATCTATTTCCTTTTTTTGTCATTTTGAATTCTGTCTGCACTTACTATTTTATGAGCACATATTCTGAACCCTGTTCCAACTTCAATCAGTTGATTCTGTGAAATGCAAACCCACCAATCAAGTAGCCCCAGTGATAATTATATTCAAATATCCTCCCTTTGTACTTTCAGCAAAAAGAACATTGCAACAGTTAATTTTATTATGCATGAAATGCACTGTAAAAGACATATTGTATTATGTAAGAAATGTAATGAACCGGTACCAAGATCAGAAGAAGAAGAACATTTTAATACTTACCATGTAGAGGTCAACTGTGACTTGTGTAAAATGAAAATTGAAAAGGATCAGTTAGAAAGCCATATGGTAAGCATTATCAGAAAACATTAAATTTTACAAACAACACTGACCTGTATTTGAGACAACATAAACAATTCAAATGTTTTTGATGCCATTCTTGTATAATATTTGCTAGATTCAATTGAGGTGTACATTCTTTATAGTCTAACTGAAATTAATCTGAACCAACAAAAAGATCTTGAAAACTCTGATAAATATTCAAGACCCTCCTTGATGACTCTAGTTCTATATTTCATTGATCATTTATTTTTATTTAAATGCCTTAAAATCATAGATACATAAGAAATGTTATCAAAACATTCCTAAAATTTAAAATTAACAACCCCATCATGTTTGAATCTTATTTTAATTTTGCAGGCAACAGATTGTCCCAACAAGCCAAGTCAATGTTCATATTGCGAGCTTGAAATACCTCAATGTGATGTCTTGGAACATGAAGGATATTGTGGAACAAGAACTGAACCGTGTTTATCATGTGAACAGTATATTATGATTAAAGACTTTAATAGGCATGTAGAAAGTGGGTGCACATACCCTACACCAAAACCACAGGTACCATCCAGTACACAAAATATACCTTATGAATCCATAGATCCCTATACCTTTGATGAAATTCACAGAATACTTGATGAAGCTATGGTTCCGTCCAGTTTATATACAGAAAGTGGAAATAGGTTTCAGACTCCACCGGTGCATTCGGTGAGGAATAATACTACTGACAGATCAAGAGGTAAAAATACTACCAACAGTAGATCTACTGTCAATAAACAAAACGGTTAGTACTTTAAGTTTTAGAATGAATATGTATTGTGCTCCTATAAATAGATAATGCACCAAGCCCCCTTTTCATAATAGGTTGAATTCTAGATATTTTGTGAAATGGGGATTGGTATATTTAAAATCAATCAGAGAAAATATAAATAAAGACTTACAGAACATAAATAATAATTTACAGAACATAAATAATGACTAACAGAACATAAATAATGATTTACAGAACATAAATAAAGACTTACAGAACATAAATGATGATTTACAGAACATAAATAATGATTTACAGAACAAATAATGATTTACAGAACATAAATAATGACTTACAGAACATACATAATGATTTACAGAACATAAATAATGACTTACAGAACATAAATGATGATTAACAGAACATGAATGAAAATGACTAACAGAATATAAATAATGACTTACAGAACATAAATAATGATTAACAGAACATGAATGAAAATGACTAACAGAATATAAATACTGATTTACAGAACATAAATAATGGTAATTTGAGTAATTTCTTTACATAGAAAAGGATGGACATAAAAATTGGGGTTGCTGTGCCAATGCCTGCTGAATATTATGATTATGTTATTTCATTTGTAGAATTAAGAAGTATATCACCTAGTAGACGATATGATACTATGCTATCACAGATGTTAGCAGGATCTTTAACTGGTGCTACTGGTTCTAATGATGAACTGAGTCAATATATGGAAACCTTACATAAAGAAAGTGAAATAGCTCCCAATACATTGGCTAGTAGTGGATCATCTAGTACAAGTCCTAATTACAATAATGGTAAATTACACTTTATGGTTATTATATATTTGACACTAAAACACTATCATGTTAGAACCAATAAAAATCTTGATGTCATGTAGGTAATGAGATAAGCCTAAAATGGACCTGTGTTGTGTTTGCTTATAACTACACTGACATAATGGTCAAAATATTATCCCTGGTGAGAAGTAGTCTATTAAGCATTGACAACTATGAACCCCAATGATGTTAGTGCATGGCATGAATTTCAATGATGACAATAGCTTCAACCCGTGGATGCAAAGCTATAGATTGAATGGCAGACCAGTTTGAAGATAGGCCCTCCATAGGGTTGAATCTTTTTGACATAAATCAATCTCTGATGTTATGGTTTCAAGAGTCTGTTATAGTAAATTTTCATCCAAATCAACCTAGCCAAGGAAAAGATGAGATGAAACAATATGTTATGATTCAGGCCTGCTATTAAATCTTTGTTTTAGCTGACTAATATGGTCAATACTGTATTGTATAATGATGTGATATTTATTTATTAGATGAGTTTATGTTACCGTGTGAGTTCTGTGGTAATTCAATACCATCATTTAATATTATCCAGCATCAGGTACAGTTATTCATTTCATAGATTTTTTGATGTATTATTAGGCCTTCAAATTTGAGCAAATGTCACAAGGTTCAGAAGGTGTAAAAGATTGAAACTGAATCAACTGGTGGATTTGTCTTCAAGTCATTCTTTGTGTACGTGGAAGTTGTTACCCGGTGTAAAAGTTAAATTTCAACTATTCTACTGCTTGATATTGACTTGACAGAAAGAAAAATAAAATAAATACTCATTTAATAATCTCATATTTATTATGTAAACTCTCTGTAGTGTTCAAAAATGCACATTTTACATGCAATTATAAGAATATTTTGTTTGTGTTGTAGAGTGGATGTGATCCCCTAGCTTCAGGTTCTTGGCCAACAACCGAACCACCTACAGACAACCAAAATAATGTTATACAACCCCAAATTCATCGATCTTCAGCCTTTATACCTGTTATAAATAACCTAGAAACTAATAGACTTCCACAATGGTAAGTTGATCTTTAATTATCTTTATTATTAGAGAGCTCAGTTTAGCTATCATTCAGTAGTCCATAAAGCTGAATCTGGCTTCGTTATGAATGGTGATTTTGTTGTGTTTCATTCTTGGGCGAGACTCTTTACTTCCAGGATTTAGCAGTGCTAAAAAGTTTCGAAATTTTTGCGTTATTGAAGGCAGGGCAGTCACTTAGCTCATAAGAATTCTTAATGCTGTCGGGCTGCACTATAATCAGTTACAGAAATTATTTTTTTCTTTAATTTATGTCTATGGTGTAAATAATGTTTTTGTATAATTTCAGGCAATCTACTGAAATAGAAACTGATACAGTTGATGATGATTATAATGTATTTATTAATGATAATTTTGACGATGATCTTGTTATGTTACCCTGTGAATTTTGTTCAGAATTATTTCCTACTGATATGTTGGTTTTACATCAGGTATGTGGTATTGTTTTCAGTGATTGTGCCAGCCTCTGGGAATTAGTTTTGGCAGACTTACTTAATTGCAACTGTAGTGGTTGAGATTCCAAATGCTGAAGCATAATGGAATTGCTGAAGGTATGAGAGTATCGAGAGATTGTTTTTCTCAGCAAAATTTTATTTGGGGCCCTCACTTATTTTGGCGGGAAAACATACAAGAATCATATTTTGAAATTCCTTTGAAACTTGGGTAGCCTACAGATGGGGAGCAAATGAAATTTATCAAATCTTCTTTTTACAAAATAAGCGACCAAATTAATGCCAAATTACTTAGTTGTTTATTATTTCAGTCAGTATGTGATTTGAATGCAACAGTTACACCTAGAGTTATGACCCCTGCTACACAATATCAACCTAAATTAAAACCGTCTGAACATAAACAAAGAAATTATACAACAGACGACAGTTTTAACAAGTCTAGAATGACTAGACGACAACCTGCTCCAAGCTTAGATAATCATCTAGAACATAATAATAATTCAGAAATGTTTGCCTTGTATGACAGTAGACACACTAACGGTGCCACTTCTAAGGTGCGGAAATCACCAAGGCGTCGCGAGTCTGAAACTAAGGAAATATTGGATCAATTCTTACAAGAGGATATTGAAAATGCCTTAAGAGAATCGAATAAAGATGTTGTCAATAGCAACAAATCTAATGGTGCTGCATTGAGAGTTAAAAAATCGTCAAAACGGCGTGATTCTGAAACTCAGGAAACTCTAGATAAATTATTAGAAGATGATATTGATGATGCTATGAGAGAATCAATGAAGACTTTCCTAGATAGTAATAAAATGAATGGTGCTACAGGTAGTTCAGGTAACTTAAATATTTATACCATTCAGGCTTTCTTTGTCATTCTGGTTAGTGATTTAGGTGTCTGTTTGCATGATGCTTGTGGTGTTGGAATTTCTCAAAGCATCTATTTAATTCAGAATTGCCACTTAAATTTTTTCCAGTTCCACAAAAGAAAAGCATTTAGCAACTATCAGAGAGCAGGGAATTTTAGCCATTACTTGTAGGTACATACAAGTGTCAAACAGAACCCCTCTTCAGAGGCCATGAAGCTCCAACATTTTTTCATGATTTTAAGCATCTATTAGGATTTTGGTTTTTCAAATTTTGCAAGAAAGCATCAAAGATGAATTTGTGATAATAACCACATAGATGTCCTGTTTGTCTGCAATTTCACTCACTTTTCATTTTAAAGTGTATTTCATTGTCATGGGTTTATGTAATTTGTTATTAAAGAAGTGTGTTATACCATAATATATTCCTTTGTGTTATACCATAATATATTCCTTTGTGTTATACAACACTTTTTTATGTTAAGACACAATAGTGAACTTTATTTTTATTTTTTATTATTGTTTTATTTACAGCAGATGGTAATGTGAGAAAGAAGAAACCTGTTAAAGTATCTTCAAGGTCAGTTGTACAGGAACTGGATAAAAATGACAGGGAAAAGGCTAGAACAACAAGACAGAAACGGTACATGTAATCTTAAATTATATACCGGTATATATATGTAATTATTGATTTTCTGAAGTTCGTAATCTTTAAATACATTAAAGTTTTATGAAGAAAAATACTTTGTTTTGATAGTGCTCTATTTAATATTTTCAGTATTTTTCAATTAGTCTATGTGAAAGTTTAGCTCCGAAATTTGGAAAAAATTTTTCTTATCATTTTGCATTATTTTCACCTCTGACTTTCTTTATCTTCTGCTAACCCTTTGCCCTCCATAAGCCAAAAAGCCTGAGCGAAAGCTTAAAGCAGTTCACAGATTTATGTGTACATGTACAGAGGTAATCAGAATATATTGGCAAATTCTGAATCACTTATTTATCATTTGTTATAGGACAGTTTTTTTAAAACAATTTTCATCTTCTCATATTTGTACCCCATGTAGGTCTCCCAAAGGATTGAATAATGGTGAAAATATGCCTGCTGCATCAAGCCGCCACAGATCAGTTCATCTATTAAATGCTGATTCTAATACCAGATCTCAACCTTCTTCACAATCTCTGTCTACTAGAACTAGGACTAATCCACAACATAAATCAGTAAGTTAAAATATTAAAAAAAAACAAAGGACATGTTTGCAGCCCAGTCAAATATAGCTTTGGTATAACATCATTTGATTGGTCATGTCAACAAAATGGTGATTGGGATTCTATCTAAGTTAGTGTGAAAAAGTCTGAATAATTGATCTTTCCTCACATAGATTATGTTTTTTAATGAGTATAATTAATCTGGGTAAGATTAATGTCAAGAGGTTTGAAAAATCCTTGTACTGAAAAGGTTTGCATGACAAGGACTCATAAGGTTCATTTCTTACATGGGTTGCTGGTTTAATACCATTTCAAATTGCCAAACAAATTATTCGTAATGTTCAGTAGTTATTTTCAAAAACAGCTCTCCAAAAAGAGTGTCACGGAAGCATGTTTATTCATGTATTGATTTTTTTTTTCAGAAAAATAGGTCCACCCAAAACAGATAGACATATAGTTAAACAATTGATGAAGATCACCTTATTTTAAGTTGGTTATGGTATTTATGGAAATTTAGTTTGTTTGGCTTTGGCCCCCCCACCCCCATTTAGAATTTGTTATCATTTTACATAGTGAAAGAATTGCCATTGCCCCCTCCCTCCCTGGAAAAATTGTATGGCACCTGCTGAGCCCCCTCACCTAATGTTTCCTAGAAACATGACTGTGGAAATTGTACACAATGAACATATTTATTTAGAGTGATAAAGTGTCAACTGGTGTGCTTGTACCTGGACAGAATCTGCATTGTATTTGTAGTGCCTTAGAGTAAAAATTTGATTTTGTTAATGGATAAGCCTATGTTTGATTGGACTTAACTTGTGAAGCTCAAATCTCTCCTTTCTGTAAAATCAAACCATGCATTAACTGAAAACTGTGCTTAACTGAAAAATTTTAATTGGTAATGCTTCACAAGACAAGTCTTTGAACAAATGCCTCATATCTTGGAAGTCAAGCACACTAATTTGCATAAAAACAACAAACAATAAGCACCTTAATCTGTATTTTGAAATTTGTTTAACCAGAATCAGAAGAGTAATAATAATAATGTCATATTGAAGAAATATTTTATAATTTTGTTGATTAAGTTAATAATGTATTATATATTTTGTTTATTGTATTATTTTTAGCCATTTTTCTTTGTTGATGAATAAACAATATTTGATAATCATACACAGAAATGTCGTGCAAATTTTTTTCTTGGTGCCATGAAAAGTTTGCAACGAAATTAGGAGATCTCAATTTCAGCTACATGTATCATTTTTCCAATATAAATTCCAATGATCTCTCAATTTAACTAGAGTTTATCTTGGATGTTAAGGCGTCACTACCAGGATTTTCCCATAGTCAGAAATTACCAATATCATGATTACAATGTTACTGAGAAGTAATAACAGTCTAACCACAATGATTGAATTGTAGGACAACCCGGTTTAACCTCTGAGAAGTGATACAGATGGCTGATTCAGAAGGTATTTGGAAGCATCAACTTAAGATAATTACTTTATGTTATGATCTGTGGGCAAAGTCAGCACAAGTGTCACACCTGTGACCAATCTGTACTTGAAGACATCATAAATCCTAACAATAAACAAATACCAAGAAAGGTGTATAAAAATGTTTTATTAAAACTCAACATATAACCAAAAAGTATTTAATAAGGACTAATAATATAATAAAATTTGATATGGAATTACAATGATATAACAATACAACCTTATATCTCGCCATTAAAAGGGATTGTAAACAAGTTTCTAAAATATTTATTTGTATCAGGTACACTGAGTTTTTGATGACGTCACTAATCGCAAAATAAGCCTAATGAGGTCTTTCGCAATTAGTGACATCATCAAACACTTAGTTTTAGTGGAATAGCAGGAACTGTATGAGTGTAAATTGATGCTATCAGTGTCCCCAATACATTATTAGAAAACCTCTTTACAATCCCTTTAAATTGATATAGTCCTTTTATCATGGGACTGAATTCTTGAATTTCTTGGAAATTAAAGTGGAATACAAAATGTAATACTACAGTACAACAATCCAGAACAGTACACCTTTGTTATTGATAACAATTAGACAGGTGTACTGATATTTTACAATTTGTGTTACTTTCATCTTTGTTTTCAAGAAAATTACAAACGTGCAGTGAACAAACCTTATTTGCACTATATAGTACGTCAATAAATACATATTTGATATTTGAAAATTTCAATAAATAGTGCAACTGCTAACTTAAGATTATGTTAGATTACGATAACTCCAAATCAAGCTTCAAAATATAAACTTCAACCAAGTCCTTAAACTAAGTGAAGATATAACTTTAACAGTAATTTAGTTTAAATGTGCTGATTCAAAAATAAGTCAATAAGCTTAAATAAAAATAATCTCAATACAGTACATGTTTTTGAAAACAATCGTAGTTTATCAATATATGGTAAATACACTATATATATTTTAAATAGAAATATTATAGGCAAGAAACAATATTTTGACAGAAGTGGACATAAATAAATTAAATAATAATATCATTGAACACAATTAATAAATTATGAAATTTTGTAAATTTATGGTCTTAGAATCCTGCATCCTATTTCAAGTGGAATACGAAACATTAACAGATCCTTATATCAGTTAAGAACTATATCAACATACAATAACAATAAATATCTATCTGCAACATATACTAACAGGGATTCAAAACATGGCTCACGAAATAGTAAGGATATGTGAAGTGTTTGTGATTACTAATAAAATTATATAATCTATACTTAATTCAAACAATTTTTCATGAATTCTCTGCATTAATTTTAATCATAAATTTCACTGGCAAACACAAGATTGATATATTTCACAAATTGTGACCCTTTCTACATCATTTTTCAAAAAGAAAACAATTTCAAGAGATGTTAGAACAACTTCATTAGTTTAAAACTATTGTATCTTTCTCCAGTATTAGTATAACAGAAATACTTTCAGTTGTATTTCTACCCATTATTAAACATATCATTAACATACTCATACATTTAATACTTACAAAAACATAAACACAATCATACTTAACTACAGTGGTTGCAGTGGATGCCAAAGAATGGAAAATTCTACATTGGCAATAAATTAGGAAAGTAAAAGGAATATAGTTGTTTCAATACATGCTTCACCAACTTACATTTGATTTCTGTAACACTTTACATTTTTTAAAACACGATGTACAATTCTGATGTAATTAAGCAAAAAGTTAAGTCATTCAGATGTTACCTTTATCATGGCATCATCAGTCATAACTGACCAAGAGAGCAGTTTAGAAACTGGCAAGGTATTTTTTTTTTTTTCTTGAATTGCAGGAGAATTAAATGTCAGATTATTCTTCTATAAAATACAACCAATAATTTGAAGCTCAATCAGCTAATAGTTATAAAACAAATATTCAAACAAATACATCCCTTTGTAGCTTCATTCTCATTTTAGTGACACCTGTAAAGAATTTGAGTTTTAAAGTGCAATATAAAGTGCAATCATAATCTTATTTTGCCAAATATTTCCTCTTTGAATGGACATAAAATTTGAAGTCTCAAACTTGGGCCATAAGTGTATATATTCATCAGTTGGACTTATCAGGTGTAATGACTATAGAATAGTATCATCCGTTTAACTAAATAATTATTGAAACATCTTTCAAAAGTACTTAGTTTAACAAATTATTACTTAGTTTAATGTTTTATTGGGTTATGTTATATAGTTTTGACACAAACTAAGTCCACTGATAAACACAGACTCATTTTAAAATTTCAATTTTTTGTTCATCCTAAGAGGTATTACATCTATAAGTTATTAAGACATATATATGAAAAAGTATTTTAAGTAACATATTACTAATTGTAAGTTTTATAGTGCAGTTTCAATTCCAACATTTTAAGTTCTAACATTAAAAGTTACACAATACCAATTCTAAGTCTCAATTCCATCAATATTTCTTCATCTTCATTGTAGTCTTCATCATAATTTCTCAGATTCAAAGATTCTAATATCAGCACACTCAGACATCTTTAACTTGAGAATTTAAATAATCTTCACCGGGTCTTTCCATAATGCAATGCAACAACCCAAACAAATCTGTATGTTAAAGTTGAATGCACCTTTTATACCATTATCTAAGTTGAAGTGGTAGAGTCATTTAAATGTTGGTATATTATAAAATGTGTAACCAGGTCGACCTTGAACAGCAAATATTATTATCACTAGATGATAAACTGAAATAATAACAGCCAAAATATTTCAAATACAGACAAATCTGATCTTATGACAAGAAACAGATTGTATGAGAAGAAGAAACAGATTGTATGAGAAGAAGAAACAGATTGTATGAGTAGAAGAAACAGATTGTATGAGAAGAAGAATCAGATTGTATGAGAAGAAGAAACAGATTGTATGAGAAGAAGAAACAGATTGTATGAGAAGAAGAAACAGATTGTATGAGAAGAAGAAACAGATTGTATGAGTAGAAGAAACAGATTGTATGAGAAGAAGAAACAGATTGTATGAGAAGAAGAAACAGATTGTATGAGTAGAAGAAACAGATTGTATGAGAAGAAGAAACAGATTGTATGAGAAGAAGAAACAGATTGTATGAGAAGAAGAAACAGATTGTATGAGTAGAAGAAACAGATTGTATGAGAAGAAGAAACAGTTCAATACTTTCTACTTGTGCATAGCTCTTCGTCATAAGAAGGTAAGAAAGAAGGCATGGTAGCTTTTGATTCTAGTTGCACACTCATAGATTTTCTAGTATGAGCTAGGTTTTAATTTTGTTTCTACATTAGAATAGGATGTTAGAGAAATATGCTATTTTACTTACCTCCTGGTATAAGGCATAATAAACCTATTATAAAAAACACTATACAATGAATACCTGAAATATAATAGAATTTTATCATATTTTATATCCTATTGTTACGTACTTAAAAAAAGAGAAATTACATGAAGGCATGACCAGGGCTTGCTCATATGCCATGTTAACCCTCCTTTCCAAAAAAAAGCTGCCTTGAAGAGGATTGTTTATCTGACATGTGTCAACCAATAGTAAGGATGAGCTCTAGTCGATTTGGTAATATTGATATATAACAAACCTCTATTTGCTGATATCAATACCCCTATACCTGATACTATCAATGCTGAAATAAAAATACAATGTTGATTAAATCATTTGGTTGATGGAAAATGGTATAAGAAAATAGGTGTAATATTAATATTTATACATATGTAATTCAAACTGAAAGTTGACCTTTGTGAGTCATATCTGCCCTCATCACGTCCAATCAAATAAATTTCAGTGTTTTTCCTTACCCACACCAACAATTGTTAAAGCTATAGATCCCAGGACAACACGCCAATTTTCACGTACTTTAGGATGTCTTAACCAACTGAAAAATAAAACGCATCATTTAAAAGCACAATGGTTTGAAATTTCCAGATATTAAATTACCGTTCATTGACACAGATACTCCATTTATCAATCTTTTACTGATATAGATCATAGCACATTAATGGACAAGAGAACATAGTTAAATCATTAAATTATGAATTAATGAAGATGAGCTATTTCAAGCAATTTACAATGAGGGAAAATTTGCCAATACATCACCATTAACCTATTCTTTTTCGACTTCAAACTGGTGAGAGACAGGACTTGGTTTTTTGTCACGACAAGATGTTTTTTTCATGTCAGCCTTACTGACTTGCATCACTGACAGATAGAAACCAGATTGAAATATACTAATAGGCCTACTTACTTGTCATAACTACCAAATGATTTGGTGGAGACGACAGTTTCACTAGACCATGTTGTAGCCAGTGAATGATTGGAAGGGGCACCATGTAACCCAGGATAAGTATGGCTGAAACAAACACAACCTCAATATTATATTCTGTCTTGATATGTTCCTTAGGGCATGCAGATATCACAATGTTTCCAAATGGGTATTTATCATATTAAATTAGCGATAGGTAAATAAATAATAGTTGTTAGTGGTATTATCATTATGTTCAAAATGATTTGTGGCAAAAATATAATGTCAAATTTTATTTCTAAACCTACTGTTTTAACTTCAGTTTATCTTTGTGGAGAAGTGGTGAATTCTGTCCTTGACCATGAACCTACAATACAAATGACAAGACAGATTGTCAAGTTCACTCTTGAAAAACCTATTGAAGTGAGGCACCATTCCATTCAGTCTGAATACCTATCCCAAACTCTAAGACAAGTCTAAGCTAAGATAAGAAGACAATGTAAAAACTTCATAGACAGCCATTACCGTACATTAATTTTATTATTTCGTGTAAAGGACTAGGCTAAGTAGCCAATCTTGTATGGGACTCATCAATCAAACAGCTAACCTGGAAATCTTGAAGAGGAATATTTGACTCTTGACGGTCTGTTGTACCATCGATGCCATTGGCATTGTCTCCTGCTGAAAAAGTTACACCACGTTCGTCAGTTCCATCGGGAAAATTGATAATATCTCTCGGCCTGATTTTAGGCCCCCTTTGTAAAGAATCAGAGGTTGAACCATACAGTCTTATTTTGTCGTCCTCGTCAGTAGCAAAGTCATCGTCAGAATGATAATCTGTGGTTGTCATTTTGCATTTTTATTTTTCATAATTTTTTATCTTAACTAAGATGATGTCGCTTAGGCTATTGATAATAAAGGGCGCATAACTCTAAGTACCAGCCATGAGTTTTCCATCGTGATATGAATAAATATTCTGAAATCTTTTTAATACCGTTGTGCCGAAAACATGTATGCTATAAGAAACTTTCTTAACGCGGCACAGCACAGGGTCGATAGGATTACCAAATAGTAATGGCAAAAGTTGACATCATCAACAAATTAATGACGTCGATCTCGAAGGGGAATTCCATGGGGAATCCCCTATCTTAACACTATGGACTGGCCAAGTGCACAAAGGTTATTGCTCATGTGCACTTTTTAGTGTTATATCTAAAATCTAAAAACATAAATCCCTTTTCAAATCTAGAGCAAAGTCTATTGTGTTACGTGTGTATTTTTAACAGTACGAAGTCCACGTCAAAGTGACATAGGCCTTTTACTAATTACTTATTATTAGATTGTAATAAGTGACAGTATATTCGGTGAAGGTATATTCAGTGACGGCACTTGAAATTTCAAAATGCCGATGTTTATACTTTACACAAATTTACCCTCTGCAAATTTGCCTAGTGACTTTTTAACTGAAACATCCAAGATTGTGGCCACGGCATTAAACAAACCAGAATCGGTAAGATATTAGATCTACAATCATTATTTTAATTAATCATTTTGTGGTTAAATATCTCAACCAGAGTAGATTGTCTGATTTGCTTACATCTTGTCGTATCATCATTGCCTGTATTTGAAAAATAATTAAGATGCTGATGCAAAAATTTTGATATTTTGGTCTTGAATTAGACCTAGTATTATACTAGGTAATTGGATATTTAGGTTTGGATTTGTCAGTTCTATTCCCTTGAAAAAGCAACCAAAATGTAAAGAAAACTAGACTTGAAATGTGTAGACCTAGGCTATTCATATGACAGCAATCTTTAAATAGAAAACCTTTAAATTCAGAAGTCCTAAGCTAACTAAAGTTGAAGTGCAACGTGTTTATCTTCTCTCACCATGATCAGGTGAGAAGAGAAAGTTGAAAAAATCTCTGTCCATACCTCTATGTAAGAGGCAAACTTACCCATGTGTTCATGTGTTTTGTGTTTGCAGTTTGTAGCTGTCAGGATACACTGTGATGTTAAAATGATACATGCTGGTAGTGATGAACTGTGTGGTTCCGCTGAATTACAGAGTATTGGTGCATTAGGTGTGGAGGAAAATAAAGTTCTCTCTTGTACACTGGCAGAACATCTGGAAAAGACATTGGGACTGAAGCCAGACAGGTAATACCTACACTGATTTTCAGAAACAAATATCACATTTCTGCACAGTCTAATAACTTATCAAAAGGGTTGGTGTTGGGTGTTATAGATGATACTCTACTATAGATGCACTGGCCAAGGTCACAAGAAGAGAACATGAACTTGTATCTGACGTCCATGAAAAGGAATTTGTGGACTAGGAATCAAAGCTTTTAGGGTTATTTAGGTGAAGGCCATATGTCTCACTTTTGGAAACGACCAAACATGAGAAAAAAATTTAATTGTGCATTTTAAAACCACCCAGACCCCTTCTGCCTCATTTGAACTTAAATGCTCTAGTTTTATTTGAAACAGAGGCAGTCCACTTTATTGTTAGGTAGTAATTAATAACATGTTAAAAGTCTGGCTTAATATAGTTTCAATTACTATTATTCTGCCTTCTACAGATACAAAAAAGACTGATTATTTCTTAGAATCAACCTGGATTTATCTGAATTATAACATGTTTTGTTACAGATACTACATTAAATTCACAGATATGCAAAGATCAGAAGTTGGATTCAAGAAAACAACATTTGATGAATTGCTTGGTAAAAAATAAGTATTATAAAATAAATTATATCATTATCTTTGTCATTTGAAAAGTGTAATTTGCTGGTATTGTCCACTGACAATTTCCCCTGAGAATCACTAGGAAATGAAATGGATGGAGTTTTACTTTCTGCACCATATTGGGCTAATGAAGCGTGCAATGAGCATTGAAGGAAATTTTGCCAGGACAGAGGTATTAGCCTACTCTTTTTCAGTTTCCAACTGTCGGGGATCTTTAACGTGCGCAGTCTGTAGCACACAGAGCCTTTAAGAAAGAAAGAAAGAAACAAACAATTAGCCTATATTTTACAAGGATAACAACTTTGGTTCACAGTTTAGGATCCTTTCCAGGATTTACAGATGGGCTGTCTGGAATTATGAGTGAACATGACTTATTCCAGGTCATTGGACCTTCATGTACTGATGAGATCGGAATCCACAGAAGCCTTTTGCCTAACAAACTGATGTTTTTATCATGTCAGCCCCTCTGACTTGCACCACTGAGAAGAGGAAACTGGATTGAAAATCTGAACGTATAATCTTGACCTGTTCCTGGATTGAACCCTGGACCTTCAGGTTATCGAGTGACAATCACCAGGGCCAGATGAAAGTTACAGATTTTTGATGAGGACAGTCCCAAAATTTTGTTATGTCAATTATACATAGTCCTTTCGAAGCTAAATCTCAAGGCCCACATTGTAGAGTGTGAAATAACACTTTTTCCCTACAAAGGTTGATTTGAAAGAAGTATTATTTTGATGGAATGTGAAACCAAGTATTATGAATAACACTGACAACAATCTTTGTCTAGATTCCAACATTTTATTTTTAGTTATATATAGATAAATTATTCCATCATAGCAGCACCATCCTCCCCAGTAGCATCATGACTGATGTGTAGATCATCTAACATCTCCTGTAGACTAATCTGAGGAACTCCCTCATCATCTGTATCACTAACTTCTACTGCCATTTTATTTCGATCTGTACAACAGAAAAAAATTAATTAAATAGCCGTACCAGATAGATCTGATAGTAATAGTTAAATTAATGATAAACAGATAATTGGTATTCTAAACAATGTACAAAATACCAAGATAATGTAGATGTATAATAAAAACACAAGTCAATTTACACCATACTCCAATTCCAAAACGAACTATAATGTGAAAAAAAAAAAACCTTGAAATAAAAAACAGTGCTTACCAACATAAATATTGACATTTTGTCTGTATTCTGTGTCTTCTTCAAGATCTTCCAGAAAAGCAGTATATTCCCTAATAAAAAAAATTTTTAAGTATATTAGATTCATGATTGATATATGACATTATTGAAAATTCATTTGTGTCCATAATTATGTCACAAGACATAAGAATTTTAAGAAAATTACAAGAATTTAGTTGTAAATTTATCTTGATTGTATCCAGGGTACCCATACATACTTTGGGATAATGACGTCATAAAACAGAGCAGTTGTTCTGAGTTGATGTGTGTCATTTATAAGGGAAATAGATAACAATTGTTGAGTAAATCAAGGTAATAGCGTAAAATCCTCCTACATATATAGCTCAATATATACAATTTGTCCTTACTTTTCATCAGCTCCAGTATCCATACCATCAGCCATCCTTTTTAATTTCCATTTCCTTTTTTTATTTCTCATTGCTCTGTCATAAACCTTCTTTACTATAATCTGAAATTATTCAACAGTATTTTGCTAATGTAGATGGGTAATGCCATTCACTGACTGAGCGTGAAATGATTTTTTCAAGCCTGTTGTTATAAGCCTAATCTGCTGCACTTTTGACCTGCTTAGGGTTCATTATCATGTACAGGACCTCATCAAACAAATTACAAACAAAAGTCCACAGACTGACACACAATGACAGTGAGCCACCATTTAATCAAAATGTGTAAATAAGCCACTTTAAAAATATTAAAATTTTAAAAAGCTTTTACAAAATATTTTTCAAAATAAATATTGATTGACACTTACAACATCTGGTATCCTGTCTTGTTTCAACTTCTCAAACTGAGCATTGTTTAAATTAGCATTATTAAAATCAAATCTGAAATTAATAGAGATTTTATAATCTACTAACAATGATAGCACTTTCACATGTACTGCAATGGTCAAGTAAATAAATTCTTTGCAGCCCAACAAATATAACTGGTAACATAGTTCTCTCAATATTTGTTTTACCAGCTGATGGTGTTTATTTTTGGCTCGCCATATCACTTTCAGGAGGAAAAAACAAGCAATTCCCTAAATAATACTTCCATAAGTTTGTAAGAGGTAATATGAGATGGAATTGTGTATGAAACTGTCTCTTACCCTAAAACAGTGTCACCCTCTGACAGTAAATGACCTAAATGTGTTCTGGTATGGTACTGTTGATCATTGACCCCAAGGTCACACATTCTAGCCACCCAAACATCTGCTAACACATGCTTCAAAAATATAAAAACAATTCACATAAGCACTAATCAATAGGATTTCAGGTAAAAGAAACAAAATGGTGACATTCCTCAAAAATATCTAATACATTTATCTATGTATAAATTTCAAATGAAATTACTAAGTAAGGTTTATTAAAATTTTGACATTTTGTAAGATGATTGGCAACTAATAAAAATGGTTACCTTTTTAGAAATTGGTTCAACATTAGGTTTGTCTTTTTCAGGAACTATCTCAATCTCCATGACCATAAATTCTGATAGAGATTTCTGTGTTGTTAAACTTACAAACGGATCACGCCAATAGTTATTACTGGAAATTTCAGCAACTACAAAAGGAAAGAGAAGCAATGGTCTTATCTTGCTTGGTGATGGAGAAGGATGAAAAACCATGTGGTGTCTTCACTGAATGAAATAATACAACCATGCAGTGTACAATGAGGGAATTTTTACCAGGACAGCCATGTAGTTCCATTTCTGCTTTGAATTGATAGGATTAATGAGGATGGAAAAACCATGTAACGTCTGCATTGAGTGAAATTTTAAAACCATACAGTGGACAATGAGAGAATATTTTATCAGGATAGAAATACAAAGCTATCATTTTCCTGAGAATAATAATACTTTTGACTTACCTTTCAATGTAAAGGGGTCAATAAGTCGTATCATTTGAGTAACACTGTAACAGATACATATCTGACTTATATTGCCTTTACTAGTGGCTAATTTCTTCGGTAAACATACAATATCATCCTATAATAATAAAATCAAGAGTTATAACTCTTAACTTACATTATTTTTCCATTAAGATCTAGTCCAAAACTGATATTTAAAGCTGCCATCATAACAATTAATCAATTTTAAAAATCATATAAAAACAAACATTTTCCTAGTAGTGGCCTTATTTGTTGAAGTTGGACCAAGTTATCCATCTACAAAGTCATTTACACTAATAACAATCTGCCTTTAATATCATTTCATTTTTAGTTTTATTTTAACACGATAGCTTAAAATATAAGTAAAAATTGGCTAATGCAAAAGAATCAGTAAGTTCCAGTAAAAGCCCTATGATGAAGGGGTCTAACTCTTACGCTTACAAGGAAACACAGCTTACCTTACAAACTGGTATGATTTCAACAGAATATGTAAATTTATACTGATATTTATTAGAATGAATATCATGTGATATCAATTCTTTAGACAGTTGATATCTGAAATATCATAAAATTGAAAAATATTAGCAAATACAAACACAATCTACAATATACATTTAAAAAAAAAACTTGTGGATGCCATAATTTAGTCTTAAACACATTCCTGAGATAAATATCTGCAATTCTTATATATATTCTTATATAATCTTATCTATAAGCAGACACTGTCGAGCATAAAGTTGTAATACTCCTGCATGAATTGTCATTGAGAATATTTCTGGATTACTAACCTTGAAGGCACGTGACTGGTGAGAAAATCTTTCATTTTACTGGCATCATCTTGGTTAGAATAATAGAAATTTAAGCCACTATGTATGGGTTTAATATTATTTGTTTTATTGTGAGCTTTATGTTTTAGAATCAGTTGTTCTAAATAAAAAAATGTCTTCTTGTGATCAGTCTACAATATAAAACAAAATTTAAAGTGAAAGTACCATCAAAAGATGTTCCATTTTAAATTATTGTTTCGAGCTGATACCATTTGTTTTCCATTACCTTTTTATCAAAATTAGGAATATTTGTCCTTATATTTGTTCATTGATCTAAATTTTGATAGCATATTTGCGCAGCTACCAAATTTACAACTTAAAGACTATGTGCATCCTCAGACCCTAACTAAAGTGTCTATATTAAAAATAAAAGCTAATAAAAAGGGTAAAAAATTTGGTATAATTTATAATAACTATAAGATAGTTCAGAATTAATTCCAGAAAGTGTTCTTTTTTCTAACCTTCTGTCGAACTTGAACTAAAGCTCTCCAAAAATCTTTAGCTTCCACTCGATGACATTCATCACAGAACTGACTGTTGACTGTAAACTCTACTATAAATACTTGTTGTAATATAGCACTATTTACTACCTATAGATAAAAAACAACAATGACAATGCATACAATTCATAAGAAACTAACCTATTACTTTTCAGTACTAGGACGGTAGGATCTTTCGTAAATATTGCAACTCAGCTAAAATTTTGTTACAGGGATGAGAAGAGAAACATGTCTAAACAATTCATAAAATTTCAACTAGTTGTTCTATAAAGCTTATGCTAATTGCTAATGCCATTTTAAGACTTTGTCATACTGAGGCACAGATGAATGAAAAAATTTGGAAAAGAAGTTACCCAAAATGATAAACTTTGACTATATCAAAATATTTCATAATCATGGGGCCATTTTGACCTCACTTGAGGGTCATTTTAGTTAGGGTCAAGTAACAATAACCCAATAAGACTAAAATAATAATCATGTATGTTACAGAAACTACCCACCTCTTTCTGTACTGTGAGTTTTACTTTAATTCTTTGAGAATGTGGCTCAGTCCAAATAAAACCAGCATCAACTAGGTTTACCTACAAATACAATACATTTACTTTGACAGTTAAATACTTAATATAATAGCATTTATAGCTTAGTTACAAGTATCAGACTATGATGAAGACTGTTCTGTAGATCTCACCAAACATTACAGTAGAAATTCACATCTTTTCACTTTTTTCGAAAAAAGTATTATCATTTTTCTAGCTGAAGAAAAAAAATGTCAATCTATAAAGGTGAATTCATTTACTTTGTGGTTCAGACATCATGAAAGCCACAATCTAATTGCCTCTGTCTACTAACTAAATAAAAATTATCAGCTTTACCTTTGAAAGGCCTTTCAGTTTCTTTAAACATAAAGACAAAAGTTCTCTGGATTCTAATGCAGCTACAACCCAGGTGGTTGGTGGTTGTAAATATCTAAAAAATTTAAGTAAAATTTACACATTAACTATGAAATTTGTCAGAATATATTATTGGGTTTTGTAACTTTATTTCGTTATTTACTTTTACTGTGCTTTAGTAAATTGCAATCTGTTAAAGTGAAATTTCCAAATTACCAATGAAATCTGTAGTAAACAATATAAAGTTTTAACTATAGATATTCATAATAAGACTATAGAAGGTTGATTTGAGTCTTGAGGATATATATATAGTGTCTTCAGAAGTACTTGAAATGTTCCAAAATCACATAATTCCTTCAAAAATTAAAATTACTGTTCACTGACCTACACTAGTTAAAATTCCAAAATTTGACTTACCTCTCACAGCCACGACAGAAATATAGTACACCTTGTTTAGGTATTCCTTCAGTAATATCTACTTGAGTTGTTAAACAGGCTACACACATGTTAGATGGATTGGGTTCAATCTGAGCACTGCACAAGCAGCATAATCTAAAATAATTTTTTTTTTATAGCAATTCCATGTTTTGTGGGTTTTTCTTTTTTGGATACTCATTTCACTATAGCAAAATTCTACATTTAAGTATGGTAGGTCTAATACTATTACTTATGACAATGTATTACCTACAGACATCAATATCTTTTATCAGTGATTTTTTTACTTATATATTATTGGTTAATCTAAATAAATATCGATTTTGTATTATCATATATTCGGCACTTTCAGGATCTGGACCAACAGGTTAGGTGCCAAGTTGACTATAACTAGGACCAACAATCTTTCAAAACACTTATTAGAATGTAACTTATTAAGGCATAGTGAATCTACTCTACAAACAAAATGCAGTGGCCTACTAAGTAAAGTCAGATACAGTCAAAGGAAGAGGTCAAGAATCGAGATTTCTTTGGGCTGCTTTTCTTCTTGATTTCATACTTACATTGTGTTTGTTGACACCAGATTTTCTTCATCAAGAGTCTGCATTTTGGTTACCGATATTTCAACCAAATCGGAACAGAATATGTTGATAAAATGTCAATTATTTTTCCATTAAATATTATTTCATAACCAATACTTGCCATGTGTTGAGAAATGCCGGATATTGACAAAGTTGTCTGCTCTTGAGATGTATCGCCCAAAATAAAATATATCAAGACAAATCGTCTCATAATCCATGCAGACCATGCTTACTCTTTTCGAAACACCTGATGGTAGGCTACTTCACTTTGGAGGAGTACACTACAATACTGCCTTTACTCTCGTTTTTGCCATACTTTGGACGGGATTTTGATTAACGGAATTGTCTTGTTTGTACAAATTTATATTAGGATCTTATTATTCTTCCTCGTTCAATTAGAATCAATTGAAAAACATATAAACTGTTTATTTACTTAATAAAACTGGGCAGAAATATAGCAACAATTCGAAAAAATTTCAAATACAAAGAAATTATTCATGTCACTGTATATTTCAAAGATAGCAGATAGCAGGGTAATATACGCCCAATGGCAGCTTTGATTTTAAATAGAAATATTTGACAGTACAGTAACAATTACCAGTATGAAATATTCACCCTTAAGTCTTTCACTTCTTTTGAAGTTTATGGGGTGATACAGTATAATATAACAAAATTAAGTCAAAATATGTCAAGAATTGGGCCTTCTAGATTCTTTACAGGTTAAAACTTCGATGAGTTTTTAAGGACAAGGGCATTAACTCAAAACTAAATATTTTTCAATGCTTCTGATTTCCGATAAAGTTCATCCATGGTTGATAACAAACACTAACACCAAGTTTCGTCAAAATCCATCAAGAAGTGTGCCTTCTGGAGTGTTCATGGGCTAAAAATTTAACAAGTTTAAAGAACAAGGGCAATATTTTTCGATTTTTTTCATATTCAATAGGGTTCATCCTTGGGTGATTAGTAACACTCAAACCAAATTTCATCAAAATCCGTCAAGAATTGAACCTTCTAGAGTGTATACGACTATTTCAAGAACAGGGGCAATAACTCATACTAAATATTTTTCGATTTTCTGATTTTCAATAGGGTTCATCCATGGGTTACTACAAACAATCAAACCATGTTTCGTCAAAGTCAGAACCAACGGACATGGATGACGACAATATACGCACCCTATTTCATATGGGCGTATAAGAAACGACAAAAATAGTAACAAATATAAGGTTTTTAATGATATAATTACACCAGGAATTAATTTGATGTTAATTTTGGCCATTTACCATGAACATGGAGGTCGTTTAAATTTAGCGTACAAATTAAGAGATATGAACTTAGAAATATGAATGAAGAACATTGAATAAAAAGATATTCTGTCTTCCATACAAACTTGGAGTAACACAAGACTGTACCACTTTTAGCAGCGCCTTTTAAGTTAAAGTGGTTGTAAAGAGGTTTGCGAAATTGTATATGTGTATCGGGGACAATGATCCCATTTTCATTCCGACGTGTTTGGCCACCAGACTATAACTAATGATTTAAAAAAATAAAAAACACTTCGGTATATATGATTAATCAGGATAATTTATTCTATACAAAAATATGGTTGTAGTTTTCGATTGACCTCTAATGGTCGTTAGGTCTGGGTTTTCGCCTTACTTATTTAGAAAAGTCGACACCTCAAAGTTCTTGGATGGAATCGGTACGAGATTAACAAAACGCAGAAAAATTTGGTATGAGTGGTCAGATCGAAATAAAAGAAAACTAAAACCAAATTAGTATGACAATAGCAGATTAAAAAATAGTGATGACCACTACAAAGATGGCTGTAGCCTGATCCGACTGACGAATGAACTAAAGGCTTTAATATTATTGCTTGAAAAGAGTAAATACTCCCTGCTTAGTATTTCGTTTTCTGATATTTTTCGTCTCTAAAAAGTTTTCTAACATCATTAGGAAAATGTTTGCTTACAAACAGGAATCACATATTTTATAATTGCTCAATCAAGATTGCTGCCATCAAATTTCCTGCTTCGGTTGAATTAGTTAGTAAGTTACCCATCGTGTCCAAACATGCCCCCATTCGTCATACTTCCATACTTCCATACCATGTCAAAACCCGTATTCGTGATACGATGGTAAGTTACCACGATAATTTAAAGGGTTATTCTTTGTTTAGCTGTAGACATGCGTCTTTGAACCAAGGTTACCTATAATTGATTTTAGAAGGATACATTTAGGATTTTTTGTGTTTTTTTTTTTGTTTTATTTTTTGTTATTTTTTTGGTCTTTGTTATTTATTATCTATTTATTGTAACGTAAATTAATTTTATTAATAATCAAATTTGAATTTTTTTAGATAAAATGTATAAATATGCCACCCTAAAGATAGGTTTCATCAGTGAGGTTTCAGGCCTCGTTTTAGGTGCGTGAATAAGAGACTTCATCTTTGTAAGTATACCATATTTCTGAAGTTATGTCACTGTCTTAACATAGATGAACATAACATGGCGTTGTCCAATCATGTGCAGAAAAAGTAGGGTGTAATTAGCTTGCTAAGAATGTATTGCAAAATAGTTTGAGGTCGTTTCCTGTCGTTTTCCTGCTCGGTCCCTGGTCGATTCACGTTTTCGTTGGTCGTTTCCTGGTCGTTACTGGTTAATTAGTTTTAATTTTAAGTTTGTTATTCCATTATCCTCACAAAAAAAGAAAATTGGTGTATAGGGTCATAAAGTTACAGGTTAGAAAGAGTAAAGCAGATGACTAAACATAAATGAATATGCGTATATCACACGAAACAAGCAAATTAATGGCGTCTGTAGATTCTGACTGGGAATATACCACTACCATAAATTGTTTGAACCTTTTCTGCAACTTTCAAATTTCAAGATAGCTTGCAAAGTAACTGGCGCCTACAAAATGTAATATTAAATCTTGTGAACGGACAAATTATTACAATATTTAAAAACACTAAATAAATGGGAGTTTACGCACTATAGCCTATTCTTCTCCATATTGGATAAACACAGCGTCATGTAGTAGGCCTACAATGAATAGAATTGAGCGGAGCAGTTATATTAGCTTCCTTTTTTCAAAATGCTCAGTCTGTAACATATGGTGCTTAGATTTATTGTCGAGGTAATTAGATTTCTCGAGCCAAGGGGAATAAGTTATGAAAGGATAGATAGATTTTACTAGTAATACATATGTCTACGTTGGTAGAAAGTGCAGATTCTATCGAGCTAATGGTTTGGATGAGTGTTGACTATCTGAACACATTACGATTGAAACCTTGTGCTAAAAATCTATAACAAAGATTGCCTTATTATAAAATCGAAAGGTCTTATTTTAAGCGTTTTTCGGAGACAATGATCAATGATACAGTCTATTTTTTTTGTTATTTTCAGAGAGATGAAGATTTACATATTGATTTCACTTGCCTCTATCTGGTTTCTTCCACTGGCAAAATCTGCTTACAAAAACGATGCCGCTGGTTCGAAATTGGAATTCTGTCTAACCATATCAAAAGACCAGTTGAAACTGTGTATTCCAAATGGTTAAACAAGAATAGAAACGATGCACATGGTATTTTTACTGCATTATGGGCTCGTCTTTTTGACTATACTTCATCAGAAGTAAGTCGAAACAGAACCGTTAGTGGTAGACTGGATTCGATAAAGAACGCAAGAGATGAACTGAAAAGAGTTTGTGATGATTGGAAAAACTCCGGTGCAAAGATTTGGCCTTACTGCGCATTAGCTAAAGATTTCACTTGTAAATTTTACGAGGCTGTACAGGCATGCTATGATGCTGGAAATATTGGAGCGAACAATCAGAAGATTGCTTCTCCACTTGGCCCGGACACCGACGCAAGATCAGCAGCCATCAATAAGCTATTCCATGAAGACGCCCTCCTCATTCTACCAATACAAACAATAGAAAGTGCATTCTACTCTTCTGGCATGGTTACACAGACATATTACAAACTGTTTCAATACCATCGACAACCATCTACATTTAGACCAACCACTCTTAATAACTGGAATAAATGGGGTCAAGTAAAACAAAAGGTTACTGCTGAATGTGCGAAACATGGAAAGAAAAAAGTAGGAATCCAATACTACTGTAAGGCAAAGGCTATCATGGTATTATTCGAAACTTGTATCAGACTCGAACGACCTGATTCCTGTACATTTGATTCAAGTTTTCAACACCACTGGGACACTGGTACACAGTTCGACTATTGGAGAAAGAGTACCAATGTTCCTACTATTATCTTAAAGCTTACAGTGGAATATTTCCTCTATCAAGTCTTTTCACTTTACAAAAATGACGATTACAATGGTTTGAAGAAACATATTGATCAATATCTTCCATATTTAAATGTCGAAGGCAAGTACTGTTCTCAAGGCTGGTCGCAAAGAGTCCCATGTACAGATGATCAGTGTAAGGCACTTTGGATGTACAGACCAGACTGTACGGTAAAGAGAATAGCAGATGCAGCAAAGAAATATGTAAAAACAAATTTTGATAAAAACCATAGATGTATAAGCTTGACGAGGTAAGTAATTGACGGTCTTGCGAGTGGTGCTGATGTTGAAGATCAAGTGAGTGAATTTTTAAGTATGTATAATAACTATTCACCAGCTGTGTTACAGTCAGACATCACTAGCTATGGCGAAAAATTGTCTGGAGTAAGTGAAGGTTATTGCGAAACTTTATTTGAGGGATCTTCTGCATCCGCAATTGTTGAGATGGGCATAGCAGGTACGGGAGATTGCAGAAAAGTTAAAATACGAGTGGCAGAGCTTGTTACTGTCTATGAAGAAATGTATGACTACCAGAATGATCTTATGACATCATTGTCCGAAGCTGCAAGAGCTCATTTAGCAGCAAAAAAAGCTGAAGATATGAAAAAGGTGTATAGTTCCGCGCAATCAGAAAATCGACATTTTTTGTCACAGTATGCTGTTATGACTATGGCTTTGTCAATATTTCACGTTTGGACTATTGCACAGGAATATTGTAATACATTGGTTTATATTCACGGTGGTCAGATGCCAAACGTTTGCCATACTGCCCTGGCATATCCGTCGTTTGAAAATATTATTGATGTAATAAGTTATAAACCGAAAGAAGTTTGTAATATAAACAATGAGATTAGAGATTATATTGCTATAAACACTAAACCCAGAAACGATAATGATACTGGATATGTGGATCTAGAGAAACTGTATGCGAAGGAGGCTATTGACATCAAGATAAAAGATAAACGAGATTTATTAGAATGGAAATGGGTTGACGAAGAAAATCTGAGTAAGGTTGCTTATATCAAGAATTTTGATCTATTCATTCTACCAATAGGGGGAATGCTGACACACTTGATTAGGACATCTGTTACTGTCGGTAATCAAAATAAATTACAACCACTATCGGAAACATAATATATTTTTGAAACTCCGTCTTTCACTACACGATATTATGAAAATAGCATGAGATGTGTGAATCCGCAGATCAGAAGCCCGTATTTCATATGTGATGAAAGTAAAGTTTTAGATCTGTGTATAACATCTAGTGGTGTAAGAACTGGTGCGATCAAACCATCAATTTATAACACCTTTACGATTAAAGTGGTTTCACTGCCTTCCTCAGCAATAGTACCCAAACCCAAATCTGATGTCAAGCTGTATGCAGGAGTAACTTTTTGTTTCGTAGAGGGTGATAAAACGAAACAAAATGTTAATCTGAAAGGAGAAAAGAAGTCGAAACGTAAAATTACCAAGCGGGGAATTATGGCTTGCTGTGCTGCAAACCATTACTTCACAGGATCTGCTTGCGCAAAATGTCCCGGTAATTCAGTATCGAAATTCGATGGATACTACTGTGAATAATCGTATAATATAATATTGTCTCCTTATAATTATACTGCCTGACCTATATCTATAATAAACTCTGCATTTAACCCTTGTATTATTTTTTACAAACCAAGTGAAGAGAGGGAGAGCCGGGGTGGGAGAGCAGAGGTCATTAAAACTTAAACCAGTTCTAATGTAAACCCTTTAAAAACGTTCTCAGGATTCCCCGTTCCAGTACGGGTTCATGGCAACCACAATGGCATACCAGGTTAACCAAACCATTTAGTACTTTGGAAGCTGTACAAGATTTTTTTAAACAAACAACCATAATCTCATAATCTCTTCCGCGATAGGTCGAACCACGTTTTAGGGACTCATTACAGATGTCTTTCGGAAAATCGGTACGGAGCAATCTGCGTCCCCGATACACACAAAAGAGGTTAGAAAACCCTTCCGGAACTGGGCTACAAAGAGGAACAGGGACTTCTCCCTGAGAAAAAAATAGTTTTGTTGCATTTCGACACAAGTTATGCTGAAAAACGCATAAAAATCATACTTAAAATTTGTTAAAATGAAGTGTGTTAGAGTCCACCGTAATAGAAGCGATCTCGCTCTGTCAGGGTGTTTAAGGGGTAAGAAGCAGATGAAAACTGGGTGGGAGAAAGAGGGGGCGCTTAGAAAATTTTCACTCTTACTGACCCCTAATACGGGTGCCATAGGAACACTCGCCTCTTGAGGAGGATTTGAAACTTTGAAAATTAGGTTTGATCACATTCCATTTAAGGCCGTTCCAGACAGCACTCTCGTTGATGGCATACTACACCCACCTTTAGGAGGGTCTGGGCACAGGCCCTTGAAGTCAATATTAATCAAATATTGGGCAATGTAATACGTTGACACTATTTTCTCCACACTGCCTATATTTCATCAATATTGACAGGACTTCAAGGGCCCGTGGTTTGGGGATATTTGGTTATGGTTAAAGCAGAACTATCAATCTGATGGGATGCGTTCAACATTAGGCTCCCTAGGCTCCCTTATCATCCAAAATCACTTCATACAGCAGCATTGAGGGAGTGATATAGTATATCTCATTAGCAGTAACGAAAGACAGGCTGAGTGTCAATGACTACCGGCTACTTTAACAATTACGCCAAGGTTCTGTAACCGTATTTGAGCGGAGAGTAATGTATTTTGTTAATCAAATTAGCCACAAAAAGTATCGAGACCAACCATATTGTGTCACAACCACTGCAAAAAGTGGTCGGGACCGGCCCCGTGTCTCCATCGCAATCTGCGCCCATGTAATCAGCAGCGTAGTAGAGTCCACATATTGAATAATGTAATTGGGGGAAATTTTACTGAACTAAGATGATTTGAGCATTCAATAAGAGAGCTAACAAATCCAGACAGAAAGACAGAAAATAAAATAGAATTGGTATATACAGGGTTATCAGGTGTTTAGGAATGTCTCAGCTAGATTCAAATGTTTTTGTCATGATAAGTATGTGGGTAATTGAGCATCACGTTTCTCATTACAAACACCAGTAGCACCGACCGATGTCTCCCAACAATCATATCCTAACTTCTCTAATTCTATTTTTATAGCTACTATTGTCTCTTCTGCTGTACCTGAAAAATAAACAATACAGTTGAAAATTTGGGAGGCGGAATGGTTGTAATCTTTGGTGATGAATGATTGATAATTTGGGTTTGGTATGTTTGACAATTTGGATTTGGTATGGTTGACAATTTAGGTATTGTATGGTTGACAAGTTAGATCTACATGTATTTTGAGTTTGGTTTGGTACATAATTTGGATTTGATATGATTGACAATTTAGATTTGGTATGCTAGACATGGTTGAAAATTGGGGTTTGGTATGGTTGACATTTTAAGTTTGAGTTTTTAACCCTTGATGGGAAATTGTTGGAAATATGAGAAGAAGATGTTTGATAAATTAGATGGAGAATTGTTGGGTAGTATACTAACCTGGTGGTATTAGAGTAAATGAACATCCTCCCCCTCCTGCACCAGTTAATTTAGAATGTAGATTATATTGACTAGTTAATCTGATGATTTTTTCTAATGCTGGATGGCTCACTCCCATAGCTTGTAATAAATGTTGGTTAATATCTATTAAGTCCTAAAATATAAAACAAAATCTCTGAGTTATTCTGTACAATAATAAGCTAAAGAGTTACTGTAAAACAGCAACTTTCAATGACCTCAAGTCAAGTGACCATTGTCACTGACACATACCTCCATGATTGTAAAAAGTGAACAAACAGTGCTTCACTAATGGAAATGGACTTAATTTGAAATGAATAATTGTTTACCTGTAGGGTGTTATAAGATTCTGGTGTAGGATTATTTGCAATATCTGACAATACAGATTCACATTGTACTGTTATACATTCTGTACTGTTTAATATTGGTTCCATTACCTCCCTATACTAAAATATAATATTTCTATGATAAAATATTATCACTGTTAATGTAGTGCTCAAACAGGTTCTGTTTTAATATCTATTATAATATTTCTATAGAATAGTTATATAAATTATAATCAAGCCAAACAAATTAAAACATGACACTGATAAAATAACAGCTCAATATTGGCCCCATCACATCGGAAAGGCATTCTTACTGCGCTGCTACTGCGTCGTTTAGTTGTCTCAGAGCATGTTAAGGCTGACATAAGAGTGGTATAGGTGTGTCGTCATGCCAGCCATCGTGCAGATGTTGCCACTATTTCCCGAAATAAGGCGTCTGCTTTGGACAATGTTTTTAAGTTTGTGATTTTTTGAGTGCTTTTTCTTTTCCAGAGTACCAATGTGTAACTATAAATGAATTTTAAATGAACTATTGTAAAATGAATTTTGGTTTTACTTAAATATAAATAGAAGACTAATCCAAGTTTTAAGAGCATTATGTGGTTCTAATTTTTTTTAGAAACTGTCTTATTTCAAAATTGTTTCACCACAACATTTAGTTTTAACTCTGATTTAGACTATGATACTTTCAGATTTTTCAAAATATACCAAAAAAGTCATTGCATTCTCCCACTTGCACATCATCTCTTCTGACCCTGATTCTATTGGATTAACTCATTTAAAGTGTCAGAACATATTATCTTATTTTGTGGTCGCTGCTTTCCAGTAGTTAACTACTGTTAAATACTTACTTTATTATACTTAAATCCTTACTTTATTATACTTAAATACTTACTTTATTATACTTAAATACTTACTTTATTATACTTAAATACTTACTTTATTATACTTATCTCTAACACCAGCAACTAATATTTTAGTACTTCTTGGTACCTTTGTATTAACTAATAATATTCGTAACTTTGGCATCCTGAAAGAAACACTTTTTTGTTACTTAGATTTAATTAAAACAACTTGAGAACCATTAACATTGATTTTATTAATATTTCATTTGGGGTTCATTTGACACCATTTGATAACACTAAAAACCTTGCATTAGATTATAAAGTAAGTCCATGAATCTTGTGACTTAAATTAAATATTTACTTTTTTTCTGTTTTGTCTAGTAAATGCCTAACCTGCAGTAGAAATTATGCTTGGCATTTATTGTACGCATTTTCAAAGACATCCTTGTTCACAAACTGATACCTTAAAGATGGGTTTTCTTATGTCAATAGAACACCTCTACTTTCTATTCATCTATTCAGAACCCATCTTTAATGTAAAATTACCAGGACTTACTTTTCTACTGGAGTTATTTTCCCACCTTGAAATTTAATAGCTCCACCTGTCAGGATTATAATAGAACAATAATACACTCTTGATAAAAATTACAATACAAACAAAAAATTTCAAGGATGTACGGGGTATGGTCATTTGTTACCATGAGGTTTTGAATATGACCTCTGCATATCTAACAAGTGGTTGCCTTGCAAGATACACCCACTTCCCTGATAAGTTTTCAGTATATCAAAGGCGGTCACCGATCGGTGTCAAATCATACCAAGATATTGATAAATCAAACACAAAATTTCATAAAATTCTGACATAAACTGTCACCTCTATCACATTCACAAGCCAACAAATTTTGATGCATTTTAAGTAAATCAAGGGTAATAACTCGATTTCTATTTATCAAAAAATCATCAATTTCAAATTTGACCAAGATCTCGTTGTAATACAGGATTAGACCAAATTTCATTTAAATCCAATGAAAACTATAGTCTCACAAACAAATTTTGGCGTGTTTTTAAGGGCAATAACTCAAAAACAGTTTATCAAAAGCCCTGGTTAGTGTTTGGTAGATAAAACATCTGCTTTAAGCAACCTGATATCACAGATATAAAAATTAACTCACCATAAGTACTAATAGAATTATCAATACCAGACGGGTTTCCATGGATGATTTTTTCACCTTGAAAAGCCCAATCATTGATCAATTTGAGATGTTGCTCACTCCATTTTCCTAGACTATTACTAGGAGGTATTAAACCACCAATTTGTAATAAACTAGCCGCTAAACAAACTGAATAACCAGCTGAAGAACCAAGTCCAGCGCTAACTGGTAGATTAGATGATACTGTTACTTCTACACTACAGAGTTCCCTGAAACAGACCAGTTCATTTTTTTGTGTAAACTATGGTTTAGGGAAGCAATCAAAATATTGACCTGTCTATAGCACATTTGTTGGTAAATTTCTATTTAGCCCATTTTTTAAAATTTTTCAATTGACTTACATATTACTTTTCATAAGTTTACAATAGAATCCCTGTATAATCTGACAAATCCATTATATTACAAGTAATTACTTAAAGAGTTTTTGTATAATTATTTAGAATCAAAATATATATACTCTTATTTACCAAGTTTAAAATTTGATGTTCATTCTAGAGACAGAAATTTTTGGCCTTACCCTTCACAAGCTGTTATACACATATATAGATATAAAAAAGCTATAACAGCTAAATCTGTAGTTGAATTAGAATCAGGATTAATTCCACCCAGCTGTTTTAATTGTGATAACTGATCATCTGTTACTGTGAAAGGTTTTAATGGGTCACCTACAATCAATAATTAGCCATAATGGTTTGATACATCATTGGTTCAATTAGGCTTTCATTTATGATTCTTCTGATTTTGGGGCACATATTGAATTGAGTACGTTTGAAATAAAATGATCACATTCTCAATTGACTTGCTTAGCATTTTGACAAAAACTAAAATTGAAACTTGATGTAGTTTTAAAAACAACATGAGAGTACTGAAAGTCACAAGTTTTTAGAAAGTACATGTACATGTATTAATAATAATATTATAAAATTCAACACTTGAAGTAACTGGAAAGATATTTTTGCTCCATGGGGACATCTCTAAAAATTAATAAATATATTTTCAAGTGTAGGGTAATCACAAACTAATCTGGAAATCTAAATAAACTATCTCTTCTTATATTAGAAACATATTTTGATTACAGGAAAAAAGTCAGTTACAGTACAACAATCCATCAAATTAAATGTAATACCTACATAATGGAAGACTGATTTTTTGTTGTAAATCTGAAAGTTTCCAGGTTTTGTTGATTCCAATATTTGGTAAATTTACAGTAACTTGACCATCATTCTTTTGTTTAATTTTCAGATAAGATCGTAGATTTAAAGCTGCAGCTAGAGCTATCTGTTTAAAGATAAATTGATGTGTTTTAAATTTCAACAAAGATAAGATTCAAGATAAGATTTTAGACTACCTCTATTTTTCGCAAAACAAACTGCTGCCATTTTCAACTTCATTCTTTCCAAATACAATCAAAATGACAATACCAGTATCAATATGGGCATGTCATAGGATAGGTCTGTCTTACAACTAAAATCAATATTGATTGGTATAAACAATCAGTATATTCTTATTTTATAAAGCAAATAACTGGATGTTCTTCAAGACTAATATTACTTGAAATGTCACACCCACTTAGTCATTATAACAGAAATGTTGATTTTGTGAGTGTGATTGTATTGAGGATGTCTTTTGCACAATTTGCCCTCCCTGAAATTAACAAAAACTACCTTTCCATACACGACAGCGTGTTCACCGTGTAGAATTATCTTTCCGGGTGCAGAAACTACTATTTCCTCCATTTTCTACTATGTTACTATTCTCTAGTTACTAGAAAATCATGAAAGTTGACCAGTTGAGATCCAACTTTCGTTTTATATCACGCCACATTTGTTTACGGAAGCACGCGAGGATAGGCTTGGTACGCATGCGCTTTAATGGCTGCACCCATGAAAATGTAAACAAATGAATTAACCTACAAAGTTCATTTATTCCCGTTTTAGATATCTTTATATCACTGTCAGTCATGAACGCTATGGTTAATCGATGCATTTTAAGATTGTGCAAAATGTCAGTAAGGTAGACTTGCGGTAGTCATTTTTCTTGCGTTTTTGTCGATGATAATTGGTAAATTATTTCTGAAGGAGTGTAGGGAGGGGGGATTTCCCTTAATAGTTGGTCGGCTTGATCATTGTTTTCCACTGCCTTGTAACTAGCAGAATGTGTAAGCAACAGCCGTTTTCTATTACTGTAGCTAACCGTTTCTTAAACTCCTTTTTGTTAGTTAACATTGATCTGATGTGCTGAACTGAATCATTAGATGATTACATCCCTTGAAGTACATTGTTATCTTTCAAAGCACTTGTCTAATATTTAATCAGTGATAATATTTCTACTGTAGGTCAGTTAAACCTGTATGTAGCAACATGTTACCAATCAGAACAATGAAAATATATACCAAAACAGGAGACAAAGGTAGATTTTTTATTAGTAGCCGAAGCCTGATTCCACAGGAATGCAGATAATACCTGTCCATAAGTCAATACCTCCACTTTAAGCTTATTTTTTAAAATATAGAATTAGTTTAAAATTTCTATTTATATACTGTGTCTCTTCACACTAGGCACATCAGCAACATTTACTGGTGAAAGAAGACCAAAAGATGATATTATATTTCAATCATTAGGGGCTACAGATGAATTATCTTCAGCTTTAGGGTCAGTATTTATTACATTTGAAATATATAATAACTTGAATTCTAAATCCTCTCTGGGAAAAATTTCTGAATATATCTTATTTTTTAACAGAACATGTAAGAACAAGGATTGATCTCACCTGGATGTTTCCTCCAACTGTTTATTGTTAAGATTAGAGTATAGTTACTAATTTACACTTTTTCATACCTTAAGCAAGCATAATGCTTTAAATGAAAATCATATAAATTTTATTTAGTTTAGCGGCTGAGTTTGTAAGAGAAGCTGATTTACCTCTAGTTGATCAACTTGAACAGGTACTTGTTTTCTCTTAATTATTTGATTGTTAGTGGGCAACTACTATGACTACTTGATATTTACAACATAGCTTTAGACAAGTTGTTTTTATTTAGTATCCTCTTTAGAACATGATACTGGTAGGTAAACTTCTAAAACATGTAGGGTTATGATTAAGGATTATTTGAATATCCACTTTATAACATGATGCTGGTATCTCAACTTTTATGACATGTAAGGGTATGATTAAGTATCTTGACGCCAGGAGTGTAATGGCTGCCAGAAACCCACAGAAGCCTTAGATGAATTTTGAGTATTTAGGTCTTAATTGTCACGTCAAAGTAAGACCTTTCACAGGCCTGATGGTCCAATAAAACACCCCCCCCCCCAGTCCCCCCCCACCACCACCCAACCCCCTCTTAAACCTTTTTCTTCAATGTAGATACAGTGTATATTACAAGATGTTGGATCTAATATAGCTACACCATATAGTTCAGCTCGACAGTCTCATATAAGTAGGTATGATAATCCACCTCTTGAATCTATGGGTCAGATTGGCCTTAGCAATAGCCTTACCCTAGCAGCTGGTTTACTGGCCATATAATATATATGATATATATACTGGAGTGTCTAGTATAGCAGCTGTTGATAAGTTACGTCACATAACATTCATGTCATATGCTTTAAGTTATATTACTTGAAGTTCGGTGTATATGACGTTTTATTTCATTTACACTCAGTGTTCAAAGGGTTTATAACAGGTTATTGTTATAATTTAGTACTAGAAAAGGGGAATGTCACTTATATTTTGATGTTACATTTATTCCAGGGAAAACATCATTTAGTAGTGATTATGTTATAAAGTTGGAAGAATGGATTGATGAGATGACAGCTGAATTACCTCCCCTCACCAAATTTATATTACCAGTAAGGCTTGTGTTGTATTACAAATTTGAATTAAAGAGAATATTTTCTTATTCAGTGGATATATTTTCATATTTGAATGAAAAGACTTAATCATTAAGCCAGTATCAAATTGACAAAAAATATTGCTGACAGATAGCCACCAATTCAATGACTGTGACTTGCATCAATTGAGAGCTCTATCAGGTACAAAATGAATAACACACTTGGACTGACTATTGGACTCTAATCATGTCAACCTACAGATCGTGATTTGGATAAGTACATGTCCATTTTCTCCTTGTGATTAGTGGAAAAAATAAAGAAGAAGATTATGAAACACTATACACCCATTGTATTTCAGTCTGGTGGTAAATCAGCATCCACATTACATTTAGCTAGATCAATTTGTAGACGGGCTGAAAGGAGGTGAGTACCTTTGATTTAAAATGAAAATATTGCACAGAGCTGTAAGAGTAGGTAACTTAATTTTTCTCTGGTTTGGTAGTGTACATCTTCCTTTGACTAGGAAAATTCAATTCCTACATTTTTGGAGAATATGTAATAGAAAACTTCTTTATATTTTGAAGCGTGTCTTGTTTGTTAAGTCAAGAATAAAAGGAATTTTTTAACGTGTTTCTTTGTTTTGTGTATTTAGTATAACTCCATTAACAAGAGATGATGAGATAGATCCAGAGGTTCAAAAATTTATTAACAGGTAAGCATAGTGGCCATATTTGTAGCCTTGTAGTTATGATGGATTAAGTATTTTTGATTTGGTATGTCTGTATCATGCTTCTTCATTTGCCCTGTTCAATAAAAATATGTCTCCAACATCCATTCAGTGCCTTTTGCATTTTGCTCATATTGCTTAAGTTTTGTCTACAAATTAATTGAGATTATCTATATATTTCCAGATTAAGTGACTATTTATTTACTGTAGCAAGATTTGCTGCTATGAAAGAAGGAAGAGAAGAAAGAATATATCATAGAGTAGAACAACTAACTAATAGTTAAGGATATAAACAACCCATAACATGTGTATAGACAATTTTAATTTACCAAAATAGACAATTAGACTTTTCTGGATTCAGAATATTCCTGATAAGATCACTATGGAGACCAGAGGCTCAACCTTTCCTACATTTTTTCTCAGGGGGTGGGGCCTATGGACTAAATTCAACTAATCCCTGTGATAGTTGATCCATTGATGGATACTCAAGTATGTAACTGTACGAAATAAGGAATAACAGGAATAAAGAACAATAATCAGTAACTTATTGGTTTTCTATCAATTTCCATTTCAAATTTTCTTGGGAGAACTCTCTCAGATGTTCCATGGGATGAATGCGACACGACGACTCCACAGAGTTGCATCTTTTTAAATTAAGCCTCAACAGTTGTCCCCCTTTAAGTCAGTCTACCCCTTATTTGTAACCCCAGTCTCAGGAGATTAGAGCTGCCACTGGTAAAGGTTGAATTTAATAATGACATTGATAGGACTTGTGGGTATAGTCATCCATCTTATCATCTACGAGCATCAATTACATGATGGCTGAACAATCCCAAAAATTTCTTCACTGTCGGATCATCCCAGTTTGGCCAGCCCTTTTAGGTTAAAAAAAAAACGCGCACTATACACGCAAACATATGGTATATGTGCCTCCGATATGAATGTCAAGACCCCGAATTAAACTGGTGGTAAGGTTGAAGATTTACAATGTTTATGTACCACATTAGGCTTAGTGTTTATATCACTGAAAGCAACATGACGTTCTTTTTTTGATTCTACAAATAGACTTGGAGAAGTTATGGGAATTTCCTGAAAGGCCTCCACTACTCCACCTTTCCTTTGCTTCACTCCCTTAACAGAATCACAGACGTCATTTTCACTTTTGGTATCTAAATATTCGTTGTTGATATAACTCATGTTAAGAGCATAAGTAGAGTCAGGTGATGGCGGTGGTGTTTTTATGATATAGGGTAGTTTTCGTTTGTAACTTTCCAAATCATGTTTAAGATCCTTGATCTGGCTTTCTTTCCACGACATTCTTTTATATAAATGTTCTATCTCCACGCGTAAAGTGGCAATATAATTTTTAAGATAACGCGCATCTGAAAATAATTTGTCATTGGAAGAAGATTTTTGCAAAATTCCAGTTTTGGGGAGACCTTTTATCACATCAGCTAATTTTTCAATTTCTCTCCATAAAGCTATCTTCAAGTTCTGTTCCCTTTCAGTATGGTCTTTTACTAACTCCACTATTGTTAATTTTTGATCAGACTTATTCAAGAGTTTCATCACCTCTTTTTTCTGGCTGGAGTAAATGTCTGAAGATTTTTGCGCCTCCTTGGCTTTATATAAGACTCTATTCAAATTACGATCAAGATAAGATAATTTAACATTGTCGCTATCTGAACAATACGTTTCTAGTTCATCTCCTAGAAATATCCGCACCGATTGATTTAATTTGATAATTATGTCATTAAAAGCGACAAAGCGTTCTTTTAATCTTAAAATAGCATTGTTATTAGCACTGTTGAAGTTGGTTTGTTTTTCCAGTTCTTTCTGATGAGCTTGTTTTAAGGATTCTGTTTCACGTTGTAGTCCCTGTATTTCGATTGTTAGTAACCTGATTCTTTCATCTCGACAACATATATCATTCCTAAATACCATTAACTGCAAATATAATATTTCTATTATTAGTCTGCACATTATTTAATGGATCTGTAGGCTTAAAAGGAAGGGAGTGCTATTTTGGCATTTTGGTAAAAAGTCCTCAGAAGTACTAGAAATGTACGAACTAATATCTTGGTCTATATCTGTATATATCAAATCTTCATGAATGTTCTTTGTTTCAAGACTGGACTATTCCTTCATTAATGTGGTAGTGTGTGTCAATGGTATCAAGTCAAACAAGGAGGTTTTCTAAAGTTTTTATATGTAACAGTGATACTGATAGCACCAAATTGCACCATTCCGATTTCCAATCAGACGTCTGTGGTTCCCGCAGTTCCACTAATACTAAGTATTTTATGTCGTTACTATATGATGGTGTAAATTGATACTATCGGTGTCCCCGATACACATAACAAATGTAAAAAACCTCATTATAATATTTTACAATATAAATCAAAACTCATTCATATTCACATGCTGTAGACTCTGCGAAAATGTTATGTCGAAATGCCTGTTTTCATTAGGCTAACACACACCCCACCATGTAGTACACAAAGATGATACCTGTCTATCCTGTTCTTCAATTGTTTCTCGTAAAGTTTTTTCCTGTTTAAAATTAGTAGATCTTGTATTTAATATAGATACTCTATCAATTGATGTAGTTCTCCATGCTATCTTTAAAGCCTTTTCTCTCACCTGCAAAATATAACCCGGTTCAAAATAGCCTGATAGAGAAAGTAAGTAATTTTGGAACGTTTAACCCTTACATTAGTTTGTCAACTGTCCTTTAACTATAGCAATTACATATGATATTTACACTAAAAGATTTACTATCGATACTATATATTTTACTGTACCTGAGAATCAATGGACAAAATTAGTTTCCTTTTTATATCATCTGTAAGTCTATCAAAAACACCAGGAAACTTCTGAAGAATAGTATCATCTGGTACACTGTGATCATAGTCTGTAATGTATAGGAAACATCATTCAGGTTCAGTTTGGTGGAAATTGACTTCTCCTTAGACAAAAACTGTAGTCTAGCCTGCAGTGGCGTCCTTGTGTAAGAATTTGATTGAGCCCCCTTCTGTGACACACACTCGGACCTCCTAGTAATTATTCAAAGAGACGCTACTGCGTGTAAGATTCCCTTCCAAACTAAACTAGAGGTGCTGCTCGGACTAATGGGCCATGCAGTGGCTTTTCTATAAAGCAATAGGTGGAGGTGCCGAGTGGTGGCACATATAATCGTAGAGGGGGGCAATGTTGAGCAATGGCCGGGCCGTAGAATAGCCGCTGGGGCCATACTCTACATGTTTGGTAGTTATACATACCTTCCTCCCAAAGTAGATCAGCTAGGAAATGGTGTCCAGATTTCAATAACACCGCTCGAAATCTTCTGAATGTTAGCGACGTTCTGAGAAACAGAGCATTTAATAATCTAGAATTTCTTTCTTCTTGGTTAAACCCTCCCTATATTTTAAGTAAAAATTTGAAATTATCAAGCTTTTATGGCGGAGTGATTATTTTGTGATCATAGGTGGGGTGCTCGAGATAAATATAGAGTCCTCCAGGTCACAAGTCGAATCGAAGGCTCACAGTAATAGATAATAGTACTTCGATGCGGAAGACAATAGAATGTTAGATTTCGGGTCCACGAAGTCACAAGTGAAGAGATCATTTATACACGAGATCACATGTCTAAAGTCGAAAGATTCAGAGTGTTGGGGTCAAAAGCCGATGGATTGAGTGCACGAGGTCCTAAGTCGAGAGATTAAGTGCGCAAGCGCTCACAAATCGAGATTAAGCACGAGAGGTCACAAATAGAGATTGAGTACGAGAGGTCACAAGTCGATAGATCGAGTGCCCTGATCTCCAGGCGATAGCTTGAGTGCCAGAGGTCACAAGTAAATAGATTTGGTGTGTGAGGTAACATGTCCAGGTCCACAATTCGGGAAATCAAGATTTCTGTGATTACCCTAACAATGATTAATGCAGATAATAGAGGTACAAACCTTGACATCTTTAATCATAGCACCTGGTAAAACTTTCTCCTTGTCCAATAACTCATAGAATTCGTCAGTTAAAATTATATTCTTTATCAATAATTGACGATGTCTGTTTAATATTGCCTTATATTTCTCATCCATTTTGACAATTATACATTCACAACAGTTGCCAAATTTTCATCGGAATAAACTATTTCTTAATGCACATTACCATAAGATTTGAAAAATGGATGAAATCTTAAAGTTATTGATATCAAATTTTACGCTGCTCAATCTTAAATTTTATCCGTCATCGGCGGCTTTTCCTATCTAAATCCGAATTTCACCGCTGCCCACTTTCTGTCTCTTCACATACACACAATGGACCACGGAATTTATGTAATGAATTTATTAAATTTACAATTGTTATATATTCTGTTAGCAAAGTCCATTAACACAAGATATGTTCACTTCCTGACAAATTATATAAAGGTTGTCAAAACTTCACTTTGCTTGCTTTTATGCGCTTTCAGTCCAATGCATTCAACCACAATATTACAGAAAAACTCATCGTTACAAGCTCTGGAAAGAAAATACGTAAATAAAGACACAATAAATATCTACTTCCACACCATAAATCACAAACCGTACTCTATGAATTAAATGTTAAGTCAATATTCAGCAAATTGCTGAACTATAAATCTTCCTCCTTAATCCTCCAAATATCCCAACTCTGTTGACTTTGATTTATGAAGCACTCTTCGATCTCTCTATAAAACTCTCCTTACATGATCATAATATAGATTTTGATAAACAAACAGTTCAAACATGTCATTGTACTCTAAACTGTAATAAACTATAAAATAATATCGTGGTTAATTTACTCTATGAGGGTAAACTGAAAAGTTTCTACTCCTTTGTGGACAGTCATTCGACAATCCTATATTCCACAGTGCCGTTTAACTTGAAAAGGATCTTAGATACGAGCATTACTACCTATGTGGTCAATGTTCTCTGGAACTAGGAAACATTGATAGATATCCATGATATTTGTGAAGACTTTTTAGAAACTAAACTAACGAAGGAATCAACATATTTAATGAAAAATGTAGATTTCCTTCCAAGACGTTGATCAGCTTGAAGAGACCAACACAACGTTATTATACCATCATGTTCCTTTAGCACCGGTAGTATATTATTCATACATAGGAACATGCGTTACCATAGACGCTCCTTGTACTTTTCAATTGGCCCTCGTAATATAATGGCCAATTTACTTATAATGTGATCAACATGAAATAGTGACACTCCACCTTTTAAACAATCTAACCCTTGTCCTATCACGACCCTGGGTGTGCTCAGAAAGCTCATTAATTAAACCCCATGTTTGTTTTCACACTTAAGTGAAGGTCTTAATTTACCTTTAAAGGCCTTGTTAAACCTATATCAATTATATTGGTTATGGATATTTTTCAGATTTTCAAGGGTAAAACCGAATTTTTTATTAGCATTAATCGTGGGAAATTCTGTTATTATGCATAACTCAAAATATTCCATGATTTGGTGAAAATATCGTTTTACTATTTTTAGCTCTGAAAATTTGAAAACATCAATCATCTGCATGATACATTTGGCATTGTTTTAGATCAAAAAATGTTTTAAAAGACAATGACATTAAATATGCCGGATGTAAAGATAAGAAATTATCCTTGACATTCCCTTTAACACAAGAATATTTCATATTAGCCTAGTGATTCTTTGTGTGGGTAAAAGAAATCGATATTGATTTGTTACCTACATGAATTCCAAACGAATATGTTGCTAACAAATTTAATTAGTGACCACAAACAATACAATACAGTATTCAGTGATCGGGGGAAGAAATATGAGACTTGTGACTTATCGAAAACAGGTGTAATACTAGTGTAGGATATTTAAATAACTGAGAGTAAGGTCTGTAATCAGTGGCGGAGCCAAAGTGGGGTGGGGGGGGGGGGGGGCAGAGGGCCCCGAAAGCAAGTTTTTCAGGCTTAAATCTCATGACTAGGTTAGAAATTCAAGCAATCTCATATTTTTAGCCCACCATATCACCATATATCTTCGCCCACTACCATTCCCATTGAATTATATCATTGACAGAGATTGATGAGTAATACTAACAAGAGAAACATAAGCTGATAAACAGTTTTTTTTTTATAGCACTGTGATGTCAGGTAACTGGTATATAGTGAAAATGATTGAGTCTTTACGGTCAAGTAGAAGCAAACTTGGTGAAAAAAGGTCGTACAAAGGGTGATAAGAGGGTCCTGAACATTCTGGGTCTATCTCAGTCTGTAATATACTACTTATGGTATACATTTTGGATTGTTTAGACAATGCGGAAGACACCTATTGCACATGTAAAGACCATTTCCAATTATCGTTAGAAAGGGCATGAGAAAAAGGATGGCAAATGCGATTATTCAGTCTTGGGTGCGCTCAGTTGAGCGATTGACCAGAATCTCCCAAGGTGTTGATCTCGGATAAAGCGACAGCCTTTAAGAAACCACTAGTCACGTACTAACGTACCCTGTCTACACGATTCTATTGAAACCTACTTTTACCAAACGACCGGTCTGTCACTGACCAAATACCAGTAGAACATGAGCAGCTGATCTTGACAAGAGTCAACTAAATCCAGCGATTCAGTTTATCCTAGATGCCGCCAAATTGTGACATGAGACATCCCCGTACACTTTCCATACCACGCCAATAAAACCTGAGATATGGCTTCTATCAAACAAATGTTTCCATATGATTAATGTGATTAATGACCTAGACCGCCCTATCGGTTATTAAACTGTAATTATTCAGAATTTATAGCTTAATGGAATATAACTGCTAATAATGAAGATATTTTATACTAATTATTCATTCTAGATAATGATCGTGCTATTAGTTATTTCAGCTGATAAATACAAATCGATACCACAACGAATTATTGAAACATTGAAAGATAAGAATGATTGAAATTGAGGACATTTTCAACTGGTTATAAATTGGCTTCCTGACAGCAAGGCCAGGCTGACATTGTTGATAAACTTTTGCTGATTAAATTCCAGACAATTTTTCAATTGTCACAGGCAAAATGTTGGAATAACACAAATTAATCTGAGGCTGTTGCTCCTTTTTTTTTTATTAAGACTAATGGTGCCATGGGTAACAAAAAAACCCCCATACATACTATTTTGAGGTACAGGGGAAATATAAGGCACACAAGCCAAAAGAGTAAACAAATCAAAAGTAGTTTAAAAAAGATTCTTTATATAACAAGGAATGATATAAAATATGAAGATCTTTTCACATTTTTCCATCATGGTGACGATATTTTATAGTACTATATCTTTATACATTGTAGTTCACATGAGGCTATCAAACAGTCCTATCTTTTTTTTTCAGATGTTCTCCTCAGTAGATAAGAAAAAGCAGCTTTTGGATCATAACTTCAATTACATCCAATGAAACTATCTTCTGTTGTGATGATGTTTACAATGTACATTATAGTTAATAAGTTCAAATAGTGATTGTTTACTGCTATGAGTTTGGATTATCACGTTTATCTTGTCGTGATTGTTGACGATGTTTCTGACTTTCTAAATAACGTTTTAATGATTCTGCTTCCCTCCTTTCTTCAGGATCTACAAATTGCAAAAAAAATATAAATTCAATATTCAAATGATTTGATAGGTAAAGATTGTTATCAAAAACACTAAATTTAAAGGTATAATCAAAAACAAGGTGGTTCACCAAATCTTATATAAGCACAATTTAAGAACTAAGTTTACATTAGCACACCATGTATAATAGTTCAATAATATTCAGTAAAATTTTCATGGTTTAGAAATGGGCAGAGGAAGCAAAGCGCTTGCCATGACATTCTTAAGTATTGAGTTGGCCACATAATAGAACATTTATTTGATGAGTGGGTCAGGTTCTATATCAGTTTGTAAACTCAGTTCAAGGTATATAAGGTTGGACATTTATAATAAGTTTAAAAAAAAGCTACCTTCGTCTGAATCTATAGGCTGTTTAAATTCTTCATCACTATCGGACTCATATAACCCTGGTGTAATAGCCATACCACCTAATCTTGAATATAACAAGTCACTACCTACAATATAACAATGTTAATTCATTATTTTTTTCAGAAAGAGTGGAAGAATGTCACTAGGGATGGATCACATATAGGCATTCTTAACTAAAACAAGAAAATATCAAAATTTGGCTGTTCTACCCACCAGAGGCACCAAGATCTACAGGCTGTCCAGTTCCTAAATCTTGTTTTACTTTATTCATTTCTTTCTCTGCTGCCAATTTTCTTTTTTCTTCATGTTCCTCCTTTAACTTCTGATACATTGGTTTATATTCACTACAATTAAGACATAAGATGTAAACATTGAAATAACGATGGTTAAAATTGAGTTCATCAGCTTAACCCTTTGAATGCTGAATGAGAGAAAAATTTAACATTGAATACATCTGAACTCCGACTAAATATGACTTAGTGTATGACATCAATTGGGTAAGGATGCTACAACAGCTACTCAATTATATAATTATGTGGCTGATAGACTCTTGCATGTATCAAATAAAAATGTTTTAGGAGCACCTGGCAGAAGCATTAACTATGTTAAGTGGAGTAAAATTATATCGTAGGCTTTAATAAATGGTCCTTAAATTTAATTTGTGGATATGGAGAAAATGAACAACTTACACTTCATATTCTACAGCTGCTTCATCTACCAGTTTAAAAAAATCTTGAATTCCTTCACCATTCATAGCTGACACACCTACATTCTAAACAGAAAAAAATAACCTATATTAACTAGAATATCAACTGATGATCTATGTCTCTACTGGTCCTTGACCATTCCTGGATTTTTGCTCTCCATTAACAGCTGTGTCTACTGAGATAATATGGCTCAATCACCCATTCATGTTACCAGACTTTCACACACCAACTAGATTAGATCTTATTGATTCGACATAACAAAGACAGACAATGTTAGCAAGATTCAACATTCTAAATAATTGAACTACAGTCGCTCCCTATTTCCCTATTTTATTCTTTACCTTTAAGTCTTTATAAAATTCATCCAAGGCTAAACTCATAGATCTGACAAGATTAGAGGTGTATGATGTCTCCTGTTCCATAGCTTCCTGGAACACTTCAAAATCTTTCATCCATTCCTGAGCAAACGTGTGGCTAACAATATCAATCTGAGGAAAAAATACATAGATTAGAATATTGCGAGGAATTAACTTCAAGTTAATATATCAACACAATTAGGGAAAAAAAAAACACAATTTATTTGCTCATGATAATTGTTATAATTTATGAGGTATTCATTACTTAGTGATTTCACAATATATATCTACTCATTCCAACTGCTAATGAGAAAAAACATCTAAGAGGAAAGTTTGGAACAACCTACTTTATTGAGGGCTACTATAAATGGTAACTTGGTTTTATACATAATACTACAGGCATATGTCATATTGGACATGAATGTAACTGGATTGACACTTCTAGCTGTATCTTGTACATATACAACTATAGTAGGGAATTTAGAGGCCTGAAAAATATAACAATATATAATAAGTTCGGGTGATATTGGCACTTGAATCTAGAGGCAGCAAAATTGATGACAATTCATAACATAACAGATGGCACAAAAATTAAAAAAAAAAGTGTTTCAAAAGTATAGCAATTCGAAATTGGTGGATTTTGTCAATCAAATAGCCCTTAACATCAGATTTGATGATGTTAAAAATTTATTCTGTTAATTCAAAAAGACAGAAAAAGCCATTTAATTATGATTAAGCCTACAACTTAGGTTCCATGGATCATTTCTATATGTTGGCCCACGACTTAATGACATGGTAAGAACCAGTGACTAATGATTTTCAGTTGTATTTTAAAGAACAAAGAGTTGACTTACCAGTGTTTCTGTAATAATGGCACCTGAAGCTGACCATGTAAATACTTCAATTTGTCCGGGTGTATCAATTATCACATATCTAAAGGTAATCATTATTAAAATACAATAACATACAAAACTTCCAAGAATCTATATCAGAGTAAAAATTGGACAAGAAGATGTTCTTATGTGTCTTTAAGAAGTCAAGGGCAATAACTCAAGAGTCCAATCCCAAAGATATTATCAACTTCAATCTCCTTCAAGATACCATCATATTTGTTTAAATTTTTTGAAACTTTAGGTAAAAAAATTAATACAATAATATGTGCAACAACATAAAATGATTAGAAAGAAAGATATTCCTTTAAGAGCAAATTCTGTAGAAGATTTCTACCAAAGAATATCCCTTACTTGTATTCTCCTGTTTTCTTTTCAACCAAATCTACAACTTGATCAAATCTCGTAGCAAATAAATTTAGAGATGTGACAATTCCACCATTAGGCCCCAGTGAATATTGTTTCATTACTTCTTTATAATTTACAGTGTCTCGGATATCTGAAATAAAGGTATAAAACTGTTTCTTATCCTTAAACTGAAAAAAATATTATGATTCATGTTTAAAAATCAGAGAAAATTCAGTTTAAAGATGACCAATTAAAATGTTATCAGATATCGATAGTCAAAAAGTTTCAATCTAAATACAGCAGATTAAAATTGTGCAAATGAAATAACCAACATGTCATGAATTTATTCAAATTAGTTCAAGTAGTTGAGTTGAAGTGGTGTCAAATTAGGCTAACATCAATAGATATCAACAACCAACAAAGAAATTATCTATTGATCAAGTCAATGAGACTTTATTATATCAATATGAAATTTTTTACCTATATTTGCTGGATAAGGTATTTCATAAACTGCTGGGTCAAGATTTATAACATAAGGAGGTGTTTTCGCTGTGTGAAGATGGGCTGTTAGTCTCTAAAATATACAAAATACACATTATACAAAAACTAGAAGAATTATTATTTAAGTAGCACCTTTTCTTTGGCTACCCGGTACCTTCACTTTACAATACATTACTCTTAACATTCATGAACACTGCTTTAACCCTGTGCCAGTGTCTTCTGTTGGATAGTAGCTTGTTATAAATGTATTTCAACAACCCTAATCTCTACAAGTGACGTACTGACGTGTGACGGAGACCTTACTCAAGCTCTAAGTCTCAATGAATGCCCAAAAGGTAAACAAACCTGAACAAGTGTTGTTTTACCAGAGCCTGCCATCCCTAAAACAATGACACAAATGGGTGGGGTAGAGCCACTTTCTGGCACACTGCCTGGCACACCGCTAGCTTCGTTCATTTCCGAATTTGAAGCCATTTATTCTATTTTAACCATAAAAATATTTTTTGGACTTTCGTTTTCACGCATTCATGGGGGCCGCCATCTTAAAAAGCTATCACAAATATTTTCGGAGCTAATTATTTGACCAGGTAGAGTTCCTAATCTTAGATAGAATTGAGACAGCATTCAAATTATTTTAATTGAATTTTGAGTATTTTCAATGTATTTATCACAAAAAAAATATACAAATTAATAAAAAACAAAAATTATGACGACCACTTTTTACAAACTTCCGAACTAACCAAAATAATATACACATGCAACTTAAGATTATACAATTTACAGCAAGAAAATTTATTTGTTGTTTCCAATAATTCGGTGCAATTAAATCAGAAGAATTTGTGTAAGAGGTGAATTAAGACAAGAAGATCATGATCTTTTTTTGCTTTCAAATATCGGGATAATTTGACTTTCAAAGTTAGTAATATTGAGCCACCGTTTAGACGACACGTGATCCAAGTCATGTGATTTTAGCAAAATGGTGGATCAACAAAAGTTATTTTTGTGTTTTCTAATGAGTTTTTCATTGATTGCACAGAACTATGATTGATGACATTCATTTGTCGATTTCTTTTTAATTTGAGTACTTTTTTGTCTATCGCTTACGATTAGTCTATATCTAAAATGTCTTTTCTAAAAGCTTCAAGCGGCAGTGCCAGTTTGTCAACTTCAAAACAAAGGTATAAACTATAAATCTTTAAATGAGCACAAAAATTTTATGATAATGATTGTAAAGACATTGTGCTAACTTAGAAAAAATATGTTTAAATAAGTATTTGCTTACTTATGTGGACTGTCTTAAATGCCTAGTTGACAAATCCAGTAAGAATGTACTATAGCCTATAAAAGCAGTAGGCCTAGGTCTAGCCTAAAGTAAAACTACTCTGATTTGATGTGACACAAAACACATATTCATCCAATTTTAAAGTTTGACTATTTACACATTACATTTTGGCCTACAAAGATCAAATAAAAAATGTTGTGAACCATATTATTCTTTTATTCTAGTGAATATGAAGGGAATACATTTTTTATATTTGACCATACAGTATTAAAGAGAGAAGAAGATGATTTAAAAGATGCTATTATATATTACTTTCCTACTGTAAGTATTGGTAATAGTTTTTGGATAATGTTTGGAAAAGGCCAATAACTTGGGGACTTGTTATTCAAAGTTTATTCTCATTGACTATCTAGTCTAACTTCCTACAAAGTAGATTTCTTTGTGGTGAAAATAATACATAGATTTTAATTTTTTCTGGCCCTGTAACGTTTTTAAAGATTTGTTTAACAATGGTGCAATTATTAACTTTTGATTTACTTCTACAGAATTTTCTTTTTTCATATTGATTTGATATTTTCAGATTGACCCTGATTCTCAGTGTGCATTAGTAGGTCAGATTATTGGAATGTCAGAATTCTTCTATAATGCTATACCTAGATCACGACCTAATATCATGAAGTTACATCATAATAAATTTGTTTTAAGACAGAGGGGAGACTACACTTTTGTAAGTATTGTAGCCTTTGTATGTCTTATCTTGTATCTTGTAGCACAAATGGTTACATGCATCACTGACAGGTTGAGCAATTTACAAAACTCTGAAGACATAGTGATAACAGAACTCAGAATTAAATATATTAAACTCTACCTTAGCTTTCAGTAGTTTGAAATTTAGGTCAGCCAATTTTGAAATTGCATTAGGCCTGCAAAAAGATGTTTTGAAATACAAACATATCAGTTTTAATAACTTATCTTTATTTGCAGGGGTTGGGAGGAAAGAAATCTCATCCGGATTCATCATTAGAAAATCAAATAGATTTCATATTAGACACATTTATATTTTATCAAGGCAGTTTAGATGCTCTAAAGGAGGCAAGTAATTGATTTCCCATTACGTCATTCGCTTAGCTTCTTTGGTAAAATGGAGAGTCAAAGGCTCGACATTGGTAGATATAGAACAATTCGAAGAACTTTTGCTTTAAGATCCTCAGATCCTACTTAAGTTGTTGCTGTGGTTAAATATAAAGGTTTTATTTTCTTTCTTTGTAAAGATATAATATTTTTTCACTGTGATTTCAGAAATTAGGAACAGAGTTTTTATCTGGTTTAAAACTATTATGGGATATATATTTACCATTCTGTGAGAATGTAGGAGATGTAGTTGGTCAGATGTTTCAAATGCTTCCAACTGTTAATATACCAAAGGTCGGTTTTATAGTATATCTTCCCTGGCATCTTTCCTCTGAAAATGTTCCAATTTTTAATTTTAAAGAGTGGGGCTTAGTTAGACGCTCGCTGGCTGACCCAAAGGTCTGCAGAGTTTTTTCCACCCAGTTTCTGCTTTTCAGTGATACAGTTACAAGGAGCTGACATTTGGTACAATAAAATGAAGCCAGTTTGCTACAGACACAGACTGAAAATAGGTCCGTTGTGTGAATATCACATAGCGTGAAACTCTGAGTAACAACAGGTTTTTTTTTCAGGTTCTCTTTAATATTTTTATATTTACAATTGATGTATTGAGCACTATTTTAACAGTGAAAATATGTTTTTATTTTACTTATGTATATTAATGTTTTATAGTCCAGTAGCCAGTTGTTTCTACATGCTTCCCATATATTACAACGTTCAGTATTATATAGCAACGTACTAGCAGGAGCTATTTTATACCGTAATCAATGTTTATGTTCTCAACTACCACCAAACCTAACCAAACGTCTTCTACTTCTAAAACCTAGACAAACACATGTAAGTGAACTTCAGTGGCTCAACTACAACAGGGACAAGAAAAAAATGCAGATGCAGGAGAGCACATGTTAAAAAAACTTTCATGGGAGAGGAGCCCCAAACCACATTAGTCCAGAGGTCCCCACTCATATAGTTGAGCCACTAGTGAACTTGTTATCTTTTTTATGAAGATTGAATGTGTGATGCGGCAATTTAACACTTTCAAAATGTTCAAATTGCATGATATATGTAACCTAGCGTCCTAGCAGTCAGTGATGTAAGTCATATTACTAACGGCTTACAGCAACACAGGTATGAATTTAAAATGGAATAATTTATGGTTTGATTAGGTTAACAACAATTAATTGATGACTTTTTTTTTCCTTCAGATAACAAGAGCTCAAGTCAAAACCAGTAAGTGTATTTTATACCAGTTTGTTTGCTTTATAATTGATTATTCAAATCAGATTCCACAGATTTCAGAGGACTTCGACATTCATTTTAAATGTATGTCTTTTCCAAAAAAAATTAAATACTTAATTGCTGATAATATCCTCATGTAAATTTCATTATTTTCTACTTTCGCAGGTTTTGAACTTCCACAAGGTATTCAGTTATTGAAAGTTTTCCTCAAAACTGATGAGTATGAACATATCAGTCCACGAAAATGCTCATCTTTGAGAAAGAAACATTCTGTCAGAGATTTAAACATAATCTCAAAAGAATCTGTAGGAATTGAAGGCATTTCTTTCTTAGAATGTGATAGTGGTCAACAAAAAGATTTGGAGAGAGTAGAGAATGCCACTGTAGAAACAAATGAATCTCAAAATATTGAACAAACAGACAAATCTGGTGGAGGACTAAGAACTGAATCAGAAGTAAATAAAGAGTCTGATTCATTTCTTACTGCCAGTGATCAGGATGACACGAAAGACACTGAAAAACAGGATCATTTCAGTTCTCTTCCTTTATTAAAACAAACTTTAGCATTTATTGAGAAAGATAGCAGTCTGGACTCTAGTCATGGTGATGATTTGAAAGCAGAAGTGAAATCTAAAGAAATAATTTCTGTAACAGATGCAGACTCTCCTGTCAATGAAGATACAAATAGTGTTATTTGTCTTTCTCCACAAAATTTAGACAACAGTCAGAATTTAGATCATTTTTCTGAAAATGTCAATTTTTCATCTCCAGTGAGTAGTCGGAATTCTGGGACTGAAAAAACAAAAGTAGATTCTGTGGACACCTGCATGCCTTCTTCTTCACTGAAGTTGTCTTTTACACCAGAACAAAGTCCAATAAGACAAGATGTTTCATTGGATACAACATCTTCTGAGGACTTGTCCATGGGAGAAAGTTGTGTTGATCCTCAAGAGGTTAAAAAACATGCGAAATTGTTATTTAAGACACAGCAGATGGTCACGAATCAAGACACTGTTCAACAAAGTGACATAGGACTTGGAAGTAATACCACTTCACTTCACACCAAACAAATTGCTGAGGTTGTTTCTAGTGATAGGAATAAAAATAACCCAACAGATCTTAAATCTCCTTCCATAGCAACTGAAGATTCTGTTGATGTTGCTGTGGTTTGTTCTTCTAAGTCAGATAGCAAAACTGTGCAATTCGATGGTGATTCTGGAATAGTTAATTCTATTGAGTTTCAGCAACCAACAGTTGTTAATAGCTCAGTTGTTCCCACTGCCCTGGATGTTATAGCAGATGAGGAGGAAAATAAGTTCATTAAAAGTAGTGGTAGTTCTTTTACATCAGATGAAACTCAGAATACAGAGGCTTTTGGCATCTCAACAACTGATTCATTAGCATCTTTAGAATCTATGTCTATGTCACCACCTCCTGTAAGGAAAAAATCTGTCACATTTTCAAAGACCAAATCACCTTTGAACACTAGTGATGGAGCTGAAGAAAACAAAGGCTGGGATCCAGCAACAGATGACCTTGCAGATATTGTGTTGTATGCTCAAGGTCACTCTGATATGATGATGTTATTGTTTTTCGAGATTGGAACAAAATGTGAACAGAAATTCATAACAAATTTGGTGAGTACTTTTCCTATTTTTCTAACCTGTCGAATAATTTTATACATGTGGCAGTGAGCCAGAAGTTTGATCCATATTGTCATGGAAATTAAACGTCAAAGAAAATGAAAGATTGCTAGTGAAGGTAACACTGGCAGGTTTATTTAAATTAGGATTAGGAGAAACGGTGGCCATCATAAGCATAAAATATTTATACATTTCTTTTAAAAATTGACTATGTTCAAAGAACAAGGAATTGAGTCTTCAAGAGTGTTTGCTACCTAAAAGCAAAGATGTCTTAAATGGTGACAGAAATAACTCATGTCAAATATTTTCGTTTTTTTTTTTTTGGGTCCTATGATGTTTCTGCTGCAGCCCGCGAGTAATTTTGCCAGAAATTTTGGAAAGAACGAAGGGCTGACAAACTGACATCCATGGATATCCACAATATACAACAATATTATGCTCCACATTTCATGTAGATGCAAAAAAGGATTAATAAATATTGATTTTGTAACATTTCAGTGGAAGTCATCAGTTTCACATCTGGCTGATTTAGATTATGAAGTTAAAGAATGTTTATCAAAAGAAAAGCGAGATAGGAAGGTGGGTTATATTGGAATAAATTTATTAAAGGACATAACTGCGATAAAGTATTAAGTTTGCTTACAATAATGGAGAACTTGAAGGGATTTCAACATCATTTTACAAACATTTTTCAAATCAAAAAAAAGAAGATTAAAATATTATTGTAGTGAGCTAAAATTAGTAGAATTGAAATTAAGTTGTTTAAAAATTTGAATAAATTCATTTCAGACATCTAAAACTAGTGAGAATTATCAGTATCTCAAATATGATTCTCTAATGCAGACTATGTCAGGTTTGTTTTTATATTATTTGAAGAAGTTTATTGATTAGTCAATTTATAAAATGTCAGTTTTGTAAAGTGATTACACAAGAGAAATAAAAAGATGATAAAACTGAGTATATGTATACATAAGTGTAAAACGAATCTCTAGTTTGAATTGGAGCACTTTCCATAAGTTATCTATATTTAATAAGTTATAGAAGTGGGCCTATTTGGACATGATTCATTATCTTACTTCAAAAGAAAATTGTGCTTGACAGCCAATCATATTAAAGTATGTTTTTCTATCTCATATTTTAGGAAATACACTAGAACCAATATCTAGTGTGGGATACGAATTTATAAATACAGCCAGTAAAATACATGATAGTTTTCTTTCTTCTAAAACAACAACACAAGTTCTTCTAAGGTGAGAATGTTTTCTAAATAAATTGTAAAAGTGAAATTAAACACACACACCATTGGTTTACAATGTTATGTCAATCAGGAAGTTCATATCTATTATATTAGTATGTCGTATCGTGATGTATTGATTCATAGATATGATATATCCTGCTAGCACTACTCCTCTGAGAACTCTTATTTTGTTTTGTATGACCTTTTAATTGTTTGTATAATCCGTTAATTGCATATTTCAGATCTCACACTTCAGCCTGTTATGGATGTCAGGCGGTCTACAATGAAACATTCTTTCAAACTAGTCCAACAGCACGAGAACATGGTGGCTGTCCTTCACCTAAAGATACAGTGTTTGCTCTAGATAGTCTAGCTGCTAGTAAATTAGAAAAACACAACGAATCATTATTATAGTAAAATCTTCGTCTTTGAGCCCAAATTGAAACACTTCCAAAGATTTTGCCTTCCACTGAATTCTGCAAGGGTATTCATATCCATTCCCAAACTGGCAAATATTTCCACAGTATATAAACAGTGAGCAATTTGACTTGAACTAGTGCTGTTCTTTACCAGATTCAATATTGAATTTGTTCCCTTTGTAGTTATATGATATTTATTGCTAGCTTGTTATAATCAATATGATATACACAGCCTCAAGCTATGATATATATTTCTATTGTTAACGATTTATAAAGCTTATTTTTTAATATTTGTTAATTTGTTACTCTATATAAACTTGTTCATGTTAAAAATAAATCAAACATTGCCAATTCTTACACTTACTACCATGTTTTGCCTTCTTTGTGGCCTGGTATTTCTGGATATCTGATATGCAATGACTTAGATGCATTCACCAACCATGTCCCCCTTGAATGTTCAATTTGCAACAAGTCATAAGTAATATCTCTAACTGCGTTCTTGAAGCACTTTAACTAACAAACACTGAAGAACATTTATATACATGTTATGCCAAGAATCAATATCAATAAAACATCAATATAAATATGGGGAAAAGCTGATGGAATTTTAAAGAGGCTTTCTAAACTTAACCTGTGTATCAGGGACACTTAAAGGGACAGATGCGCCATTTTTTTTAACCAAACATACTTTAGTTTCAGAAACCTGATTTTTTTAAGCTAAGCCAATCAGAAATAGTATTCACAGGTCACTGTTGAAATTTTCACCTTCAAATCCATGTTTGTCCAGGATTATCTGTGTTTGAATGTTAAAATGATGACTCGTCAATTTAGAATACTTTTGCGATGTTCATACATTTCTAGTACTTCTGAAGACTATTTACATATACAAATAATGCTAAAATCATCCCCCCATAATGGCGCACCGGTCCCTTTAAAGCATTGTTAAGTGATCTAAATATATAACAAATATCAAACTTTTTATTAGGATTTGATTGACAAGTTGATTGGTGCCAATATATGTTCCATCAGTGTCACATAGACAGTTGAAAGTTTAGAAAACTGATTGAAAACATTTTAATATTGGCCTGGAAACTAATAGGCTAACTTCACTTCCACTACTGCAGGGGTCCAATATGGGGCTTTATTTGATGGAAAAAATGATATTATCCACCTTATATATATTTGATGATATGGCTTTACTTTTGCTATTTTCATGTATATAATAAATCAAATCTTGGTAATGATCCAACTGTGCTAATCCAGCAAATAATCCATTTTGGCTCATAGCCACCATTTGTACAGAATAGAGAACTGAATACAAATTCTAGCTTATTTAATACCTTTACTTCATAATACCATTGTTATAATATACATGATCTTTGTAGCATTTCATGAAAACTTCAACAATCTGGGAGCAATCATACAAAGAAGAAAATATAAACAAAACGTAAAAAATATTTTGAAAAAAAATACATCATGAATCACGAATCATGAAACTCAAACAAAATAAAATGAAAATTATCTGATTAAGAGGTATAAAGCCAGTTTTAGGTATTTTTTTGTACTTATCTCATTATTTCCCAATGACACCTCAAAAATGACTACCACCTGTCATCATAGCTTTAGGTGAATCAAATTTAGGCACCTTAGGCTAAATAAAGGGCAATAACTCTATAGCCCTTCAAAAATATCAAGTGAAAGTATGCAAGTGAATGCCTAATTTGTTATAAATTTGACCAAAACCAAAGCCAATATGAATATTTCATCAAAGATTTCATTATGTACAATATACTATACTGTCAGAAAGAGTTTTGTGTACAAATTCGTAGAAAGCTTTTGGTAAAATACACAAGAGAAGTCTATTTTGTTCTTGGGTCCATCAACACTAAATGAAGCTTTACAAGCAAGACCTATACTGTGATTACTGTCCAACTATCTACAAATAAAGTGGTCTGTTTGTGGTGATGTTTGAACATTCCTCTCAGATTTGCTTGGCCCATTGCTTTCAGAAATGAAAACAAATAAAATTCATAAGGGACAATGACAATGACAAAATACAAAAATATGGACACACTGGTATGGTATTCTGCCACCATGAATCTAATTATTAAAATAAATATCGATTATTATTATACCTGGTGTTAAAAGTCAGGTTTTTCATCTGGTATTCATTGCATCCATCAATGTCATATACCACCATCTGGTCTTAACTTCTTCCTGAACAAAAGCAATGATTAGTACAAGCCATATTTTATCTTTGAAGCTATTTCTTTAAGGATACCCCACACTTATCAGTTACTGATTCAATCTCACACTATCAGTTTAGGTAATGCAAGCTTCCTTTACCTCAAGGCCGTAGCATAGTGGATGCAAATGCCTCACTTCTGATGAATATCCAAACTTTAGAAGTGCTTTTATTCATTAATGTATTTCAAATCCTTTTACACTATCATGTAACCTTCTCCATAGTTTGTTTTTAACTGAAAACTAAAATTTATAAAAGAAATAGCTTTCAAAGATGCCTTCCTCTCAATATTTCCATTCTATAACTGCTATATAGATAAGCATGTCCATCAATGCAAATTCATTTTGCAGCAACATCAGCTTATCTAATTAAAATGCCGATCTAGAACGTTTTTCTGCAGTTGACTACACGTCACTCATGATGTGACAAATTACATAACAATTTTGTCAGATTAGGATTGGCAAGTGGAGTCACCTGCAGAAAGAAAACAAAATAAAACATCTAGACCAGCATTTTAATCAGATTGCAGAAGCAGCCAATACTAATGGGAATTTTAGGGCTTGTGTTTGTTTAATGGGTTCATAGTATACCTTCAATATATTTTAATTTCAAATGACGTGGAAACGTTGCCTTGCTTCACAAAACAGCATTTCTGAAGGTTTTTACACCTTTAGACAGCAGCATTGACAATTTATAACCTATAATGAAAGAATGAATCCTCTGGATAAACTTCATAACTATTCTGGATACTTAAATATTGAAGGGTTATAAAAAATCTAAATTGAGTAATTTTTGATTTAGATTATTTTGAATGAATTATTAAATTTAGCATCTTGACAACCCTTTAGAAACAAATCAATTAGTAGAACTATAGCTATTTATTTACATAAAAAGAAAAAGACAACAAGAATTTCAACAAATTGAAGACATTTCTAATCAAAATTTTTAAAATATGAAATTATTGAAGAAAAATATACTTCGGTCAGGAACAGACATACAGAACCAACTCAGTCATAATTTTTGAACAGTCAAAACAACTGTAAGCCAATAATGTACTTAAAAACACATTGACATTCAAATGTTTCAGATATCAAGCCTTTGATTTCAATACAAAGAAGTTTTTTTTGGCTTTTTGATTATTCAAATTATCAGTCTTAACTTCAGAAGTGTCATGTTTGAAAACCATTCAAAACATAAATTTTTTTTTTATACAAAATTATATATTCTGCAAAAATTCCACAATAAGGAACAAGCTAACACATGGTCCAAAACATAGTGACAATGACTCAAGACTATAAATTCTCTCAAGAAATATTCACATAACTAATAAAATAAAATTTGGATCATATCAAGCTGATGATATCTGATAATTTTATACTGAAACTTCAACTTTCATCTTTGCACTAAACCAGTTAAAAACTAACCAAAAATGGTAAATAATGGCATGTGAAAAATATTATTGTTTTGTTTAGTAAGCAAAAGATCAAAAGTTCAATGCTATTCTTATACCACTATCAACAACTAAGTGATTATAATCCGAGTTTGGTTAATGAATCAAATGTATTCACAAATGAATGAATCTAACTAATACTTGTATTCATTAACTTTTAGTCAGAGAATACAATCAATCTATAAGTTTACTCTCTGGAATTGTTTATGATTGGAAACATGGCATTAACGTTATACCTCATATTTTTCTGTATCTTTTATATCTGTACTGTTTACATTGTCAACTGGTAGACTGGACCATTCAAGATGAAATGTCATGTGTATTTCCCAGATAGAGTATAGGAATTGGTACCGGTACTAAAACAGTTATCTTTTAATATGTTGCTCAGATTAAAGTTTAGTTATCTTCTTTCTCTTTCTTTTTCTCCTTTTCTCTATCCTCAGATTTCCTTTCTCTTTCTCTGTCTTTATCTCGAGATCTATGTCTATCTTTGTGTGGTGATCTTCTGCTTCGATCATTATCAGACTTCCTATCTCGATCTCTGCTACGACTTCTCTTGGACGATCTATGTCTATCTCTGCTTCGTGACCTTCGATGCCTGTCTCTACTGTGAGATCTACGGCGATGAGAGGAAGATCTATCTCGGCTTCGTGATCTGTGAGATCTGGATCGCTCTTTTTCTTTCTTTTCCTCTCTCATCTTTCTGTTTCTCTCTTCTCGCTCTTTTTCTCGTTCTTTTTCTCGTTCTTCCCTTTCCTTCAGAAGTCTGGCTTCTCTGGCCTCTCTTTCATCAACATCTTTCTTCATCTGTTCTTTCATTTTTTCCACGGTCGCTCTGGCTCTAGCATACCCCATGTGTTGTTTACCAAGTAAATGTTCATCAATTCTTTGTTTCATGTCACCAACAATAAGGAATGCACCACAAACTTCACACACTTCCATTTGTTTCATTTGGGGATTGTTGGCTTCATCACTTTCCTCCAACTGTCTCCTTTCTTCTTTCAGCTGGTCACACAACTTCATAACTCCTTGAGCATCCTCCACATTCCCGTCACATCCAAGTTGTTCAGCTTTTTCTACCAGTTCATTGATTTTCTCGGTCAGCATTTCTATTTTATCTTCTTTTCCACCAAACACATTGCCATTTAATGATCCCTGTTGATTATTTAATGCCAATCTCTGATGTCCACGACGAATTCTCTTTTCAACATCGTTTATCAAGGTGGTGAGAAAACGAAAGAATTCCTCTTCATAATTCAATTTTTGATATCGAGTGCTTTTCTCATATTCTTTACGCAGGGCATCATCATGGATTTTATCACATGGACCAAGATCAGCTCTGGTGTTGACAAAAAGTTCGTGGGGACAAAATCCACATAAATAATACTTGCAAACGTCCTTGTCATCCCAACGTGTTTCTGTCCTCTGATCACTTGGTTGGAGATTTCTATCTCTACCCATTAATTCGTCTAAAAGGGCTGCGGCAGCGGACGCCATTGTCTAACAATATTCTATACACAAAGTGGAACACAATGCACTGTGAATTAAGGTTGTAAAGATATGTTTGACGGTATGTTTTTTAGTTGAAAATAATAAATTATTTCTTGCAAACAATTTTCGGCTCCATTTTCTTCAAGCCACCAACGGAAGCCACCAACGGGAGATAACTCCCAATAAAAATTTGACAATGCGCATGACCACGTACAGGTAGGTGTATAATGCCGAAGAGGCACATAATGCGGTTGGTGGTCCAATGCCAATGTTTTAACATTTTTAAGCTCTACTTTTCTACAGTGAAACTTAATGACACTTGCTGCAGTTAGAGAAGGCAATAGCAAATGCAATAACTCTAGCTTAGGTCCTGAGATAAATCAAAGAGGCTACGTTGTCTGTTGAATGCTTTAATTTACTTCTACCAAACAATATTCGGAGTTCGGATTAATCCAAACCAGATTAAGACCCAAACAGAAACATTACTATCTAAATATTGCATAAATTAATTTGATTCGATTTATGCGCCTGCTACATATCTCTTATATAATTTAGGAAGTTGAACTTACAGCATGAACAAAGGGTCGGGGCAAAGAATGACAAATTATCAGTCTGAAAAGGGATATTAAAAGTCAACCTATTTTATTATCAATTTTATTTTAACTACAGGTAATATTGAGACATTGCCCATGTTTAATTAAGATTTATGACCGAAAAAAAAGTATATTAGTATAAGAAATGTAGAGCACGATCAGGCAAATTCAGCTTCGTTGGTAAGATTGTGTTTTTAAACATGTAGCCTATATTTCATGTAGGCGTACTGCAAATTACTTTTTGATACAATCGGTTGCCTTTGCTTTCAATTCAGTAAAACCTCCCTGAAAATATTAACAGTTAAACAGTTAAAATAATCGGAGGCCATACGTAGTTTCTTATAGGTAATTTTATTATCATAAGCAGGATCAAAGCGATATAATGACGAATATGCAGCACCATTCGGCAATCCTCGGTAGTTTCCGTAAAGCTGAATCTGTTGCAGAGCACTAGCGTAATTTCGATGCAGCACAGCGCTGACTAAGCATCATAAATGTATCTAAAGGTCTACATACGTGATATACAGCGACGTCTGGGTTTCCACATAGTTCAGCAACAAAGGCTAAGGTACAAGACGACATTCCACCATTACAATGAGTTACCACAGGCTTGGATAAATCCATTCCAGACGCTTTCATTTCTTAATAAGAAAGAAAAGAAAAATTATAACAGAAAAATAAATAATGTGAGTTGACAGTGCGCCAGGGACTCTTTTTTCATGCCTCTGTGATCGTGATGTTCAGGTTGGTTATCAGTAATTCGTCTTTGTGAAAGGAGATGAAATCTTGATCAACCTGGTTGTTCAGTCACCTTGTCGAATTGTCAATAACCTGAAAAACTCGTCAACAACACTCAGACGACTCGGTCATGACGAATACGGTCAGGAAGGGATTACAAGACTCATCAAAGTTCAATATATCGTATCAAGGTGAATTCTAGAATTTGGGCATTTTGATTCATAAAAGACAACTGAGCCTCATGATCATGACGATGAATCAAGATGACAGGGCTGACGAGCCTATCGCCATAATTACCTTGTAGAAGTTGTTCGCGGGATTTCAGTGTTAATGTTTCTTTGTTCACCAAGTTTCCAAATGGTACGTTGACTGCTCCTTGCATATGACCTGCAGAGATTATAAATGGATAGTAAAAGGTTGTCAGGAATGAAAGGGATTCTAAAGAGGTATCGGGGACACTGATAGCATCGATTTGAACCATTCTAATTTTCAGTCAAGAAGTCTGTGGGTCTAAGCATTTGGATAATTACGGGAAGCACAACATAGATTAGAAACCTCATTTCAACTCATTTAAAGGAATATAGTTTATAGTCTTAAAACCGGTTGATATTTCAACTCAATTTCAGCAGTTTTTGCAATTATTTCCTAACTGTGGACCATGAACATTCCCACATGATATCAATGCACATCACCTTCATCACTTTGAATTTGAATTTGGACAAACCTTGTTCAAGGTAGGATGTAGATGGTCGAGAATCACACACAAGAAATTCATTAGAATTGATATTTTTCTTGACATCTTCAAGGGTCCTGTAATATTTCGGATTCCATTTTGCCTTAAATAGTCCTTTCTGAAAAAGAGTAATCCGGGAATTCAATTGAAATATCAGCAATGTGAGCAGATATATATCCAGAAATATGACCAGAAAATAGTTCTTATTGTACGTGAATAGACGTAGACTGAAATGGTTTTCAAGTGTTGAGAGCACATACAAACATGTTTGTATTGCAATGTTCTATTGCATAAACACCCATAGCAATTGTTGACTATTATTTGTACCTGTACACTGGGAATGTCTGCAGTCGAATGATAACCTAGAGATTTCCATTTCTGTAATCCACCATCTAATATTGATACTTTATCATGTCCAAAGATCTACGTAAAAGGAACGAGATTTGCAATTAAAAGAGAAAAATCCTATATATGAAGCCAACGGATGTAATCTATGTTTTGTACTATAATTGCAAGTATAGTCAACTATGCATATCTACAGTAAGTTGGTGAGTTCAGTGATGTTTCTCCAGAATACACTCAGATTGACCCGGCTTCGCCCCCATCTCTCCTTTCAAAGGAAAGAAATTTACAAAGAAGAAACGTCATTCTAAAAGTGCTATTGCACTGTCAACTGTAAACGATATTTCGTATGAGTAATTAAGCCTAACAAAATCATGCAAACCTTAAAATTCCACCAACCCCGTCCAGACATGAAATAACCAGCATTATCAGTATCACTGTAAACAATAACGTGGCTGTCGTTGCCAATACCAACTTCTTGAACCTTCCTTTCAAACACCTCGATTGATGGAATATTTCTGGGATACAGATCAGTATGATCTGCTTCCATTACGTCTATGAAAACTGCTCCAGGAATATGTCCACTGGATAGGTAAAGAAATAAAGAAGAAATCTGCTTATTTAGATCACCAGCTGATAGTGCGGCTGAAAAGGATCTCCTCTCCGTATATCATTGCAGACGAGAACTAGTAGTTACAATCAAACCACATTAGAATTTGGAAACGTTTATGACACCAGAAAAGTGCCTAATGATGTCAAGGTATAAGACGGAGTTCGTAATAGCTTGACATTGTGAAGATGGTAAAATGGTTAAAAAAGATGCTATAGCTATGTCTTCTCGAGATATACCAAGCAGGTCTTGAACCATCCTCACTGTGTCAAGCTTTTACAAACTTTGTCTTATATTAACTTGACATTGTGAAGATGGTTTTGAACTGACTATACCGACTCAATGTTCGCGGCTGGTCACTTTAAAATCTACCTACTTTTTGTATTCGTCGTAGCAGTTCTTCTTACTGGACCAAGAAACATCTACTAACACAATATTAGATGGTAAACCTTTGTCTATCTGATCTTTCAACCATTCACAAGACACCAGAGCTGGGATGTCAGAACCACTCATTCTAATATTCTAAAGAACAACAATACTACCTCTAAGAATGAACATCTCGGCATATATATATCAGTGGACTTATATGGTGTCACTATCATACAAAAGAATCCCTGTTGAATCCAAAAAATCCATAAAACTATGTTATTAATGAACACAATTGTTAAGCTTTTTCAATAATTTTGTGTAGTTTTATGGATAAATACTTAGTTATTTGGATTCATTGGTTCAAAGAGATTAGGGTAGTTGAAATGAAAAAACTATTGACAAATTGGCAAAGCAACTATATAGTCAGAGGGTTACAGATGTGTTTAAATGTGTTGTTAATATAAAATGAATTAAAATCAAAGAAGACAATCATAAATATAATAGTTGTCATTATGACACAAGATACGTCCACTGATAAATATCTTCATTTAATGGCCCAGTTATAAGAGCTAGCTTATTATTTTAACGTTTTATATCTTTACAAAACACAGTATAACAACAATACACAGGTGGCGCTTGCATGCCTCTCCTCTTCCAGTCCTCTAACCACTAGAGGTCACTACCTGTCAAGGAAATATGCAATCTAAATACTCGGAATTTTTCTTTACATATAATTCCATTTTGTACATGATAGCTTTAATTTCATCCTTGACTTGAAATTGCAAGTCATTTTAATATCGAGCCATGGGTTTGGCAGCCGAGTGAAGTTCAGAGTTCACAACCGGCTTGTCATTATCACTATCCACTAATAACAACTCTTATGTAAGATAATATAAAAATATACGGTATATGTAATATGGTTAGACGAATTTAATTACCTTTTCTTACAGCAGCTGTAGGGACAACACCCGGTTAGCTTTCTGGGGTTGTAAATAAAGGCGTCAGTAGCTGTGACGAAACAAGGATAAAATTAAAGCTACACTGAAGTTTTTAAAGAGAGTAGTAATTCAGGTTATAGAAAACCCTGAATTTACAAACCCTATGGAAAAATCAAATTTTTTCTGAATGCATTCAACTTATTTGAATTGAATTTGATTTCTTTTGTTTATTTTAAGTGGTAAAGTTTGATATTATAAAAATATTTAGTGTTTATTTTTTCAGATAAAGATTGGTATTGAAGATGTTTGCCTGCTTGAATGCTGTTACTCCTTCATACCTTATAACAGGTGGAATTGTCATAGGATCCTTAATTATTTGGTACTTAAAACAACGAACAACTACTAAATATAAAGTTGGATTGACCTATAAATCAAATAAAATCAGTAATTATGTTGTAGACAATTGTAAATTATTGGACCAATCAAATCATTTTAAACCACCGATTTTGTTGAGCAATACTCATGTACAAACTGTACTTAGATCATTTGTTCAACAAGCTAAAATCAAAACAAGACGGGAATATATTGAATTTGTTGATGGAGGTACAATTGGACTTGATTGGGTAGAGGAAGGACCAATACTACCACCAACTGCTCCTATTATTGTAGTCTTACCCACATTAACAGGAAGTGTTTCAACTTGCAGTAATTTCTGTCTCAGAGCTAGTCAAAGAGGATACAGGTGTATTGTCTTTAATAAAAGAGGTCATGGTAATACTATATTAAAAACTCCAAAGTTACAAGGCTTTGGAGAGACTGCAGATTTAAGAGAAGCTGTTCTTCATATCCATAAAACATATCCTCAAGCCAGAATGATGATGACTGGTGCTAGTGCAGGTTCAGGATTACTAGTGTCATATTTAGGAGATTATGAAGATCATGCCATTGTTTGCTGTGGTGTTACCGTGGCAGCAGGCTATGACATGGTAGATTTATTTTCAAATTGTCTACCATTGGTGTATGAGGTTATACTACTGTATCATTTGAAGCAAATTTTAACTCAAAACCGCCAAATGTTAGAGAGTGCTGTAGATTTTAAAACTGCTATGTCTGCTTGGAGTTTCACAAAATATGATGGATGTGTTTATGCTAAATTTGGAGGTCAAAGTTCAGCTCTTGAATATTGGAAACAAAATAATCCTATGCGTGCTTTAAATAAAATAAGAGTACCAATTTTAGGAGTCAACAGTTTAGATGATCCTGTATGTGTTAAGGAAAATATTCCCTTTGAATTAATCTCTCAGGATGACAATATGGTATTATTAACAATTAACAAGGGAGGTCACTGTGGTTATTTGGATTCTGACTTGGAATCAAAATGGTTAGACAATATTATTCTAGAATATTTTGATGTCATTTTGAAATATTTAGATGAAAATGATGCTCCAGTTCATGAGTGAAACATTTCTAAGGATATGAACTTTTCTATGGTTCATATTTAGAGCATGATTCACTTTAATTGATGTATTTAATGTGCCAAATGTATATTTAGCTACAATGATCTATGAAATAGTTGGAACATTCTACTTTTGTGGTTTCTTAATCATATTGTTTATTAGAATTTAAAAATCAACAAAAACATTTACTTCTTTTATTTAAATGCCATCTCCATTTTTCATGTGAATTAATTTTGAATATGGTGATAAATTCTTAGCACTATATTTGTATTACCCATAGAACCCATTTGAGGATTTGGCACATATGCCATGCCATGCTAAGAGTATTATGCTGTAGATTAAATTTAGAAAGGACAGCTTGCATCAAAATTCAACCACAAAGAAACCAAATAACTTAATCCTCGAAAAACTTGAGAAAACTAATTTAGTTAAATAAGTTTATTTTGATAAAAACAGATATCTGAGATAAAATTTAATAACAAAGCAAAATGGAGGGAATATTGGTCATTCTGAACCATAACATTTAAATAAACAATTCATAATGTGATTGGTCTTTTTAGGTGTCTGTGAAATAAATTATAATAGAATTATTATTGTTGTATAATGGAATGCTAATTATTTAGACAAAAAAAAAAAAGATATAAAGAAGCAGAACAAAAAATTCAATTTGATCTTAATATATTATATAAGTTATATTTATAATATGTGTATCTAAGTACTCAAAATCAACCTTTAAATAGTTGATATCTAATCACTCCTCTATCATACTTGAAATGCAGTTTAATTGACTCAACTAAAAACTATACAAATACATCTTGAAATTTGAACCTGGTGGTGCGATGTTGATCTTTATACAAGCAATTGACCCCCATATGTCATTTATCAAGTTTTGACACTTGGTACAATATAATGCAAGCCTAAATTTACATTTTAACAAAGAATGAAATTTTCAAATAGTTAAATAGTTTTTCCGTTATGATCGCAGGAATTTTAGATCATCTATTTTGAGGCAAAACCTCTGATAAGTCTCATCAAAATCATTCAATTCATAGTTCATGATCATGATATGTTAATGGTCATGTTTTACTAAATATAATTCCACTATCCCTTTGTTGTGGGCTTAACAGTGTCTTTAATTTCATTGAAATTTAGATATGTTGGCCTACATTGCTTGGCATTGCAATGAACTATTTTAAAATGAAATTCAAATGATTATAACTTTAACTTATAGTTCTTATATCAACATTATTTTATCCAATAACAAATGAGACCTAGGACTGTATATTTGTTATCTATTTGTAAAACAATATAATGGAAAATACAACAAAAACATAAACTGCATAGTTAATGTCATGGCATCATATGTAACATTAATAAATATCAAATTATAATACAATATAACATCAAGTAAATATTCTCTAAATTTTCAACAAATATCACAATAATCTTTTAGTTTTAAACACAGCTATCTGTACCACTTTTCAAAATTAGAATATGATGATCAGTTCTCATCACTACCAGTTAGTTATCACTGATGGCATTCTAATATCAATAATAGATGATTGTGTGAATATTATCAACTGCTTGACAGTTTTTTCAAAAGGAGTTAAATAATATTTGGGCCAAAAGGTATCATGAAATATGGGTCCTTGGTAGCATTAGAAAAGCCAGAAAAACAGGCTATATTTAATTAGAATTTTGGACATAAACTTTATAATCAACAAAATCTAATCCTGAATATGATTTCTTTTGGCAAGGGATTTTGGGTTTGGTTGAATTTGATAAAGGCTGTCAGAACAATCTTGTAAGGAAAACTTCATATATGGTCTTTTTTTAATTGAAAATTGATAAATATGCTTTTTAGTATTTATAAGAAATATAGATACAAGTTTATCAGTACTATCTAAGATGGCGGTTTCTTCTCGTTTCTAACCAGGAAGATGTGACGATTGGTACCAATGGCTATTTTAGGTGGTATATTCTGTCGGTCATTATCTATACAATATACACCTTGAGGTAAATCTACTAACTGACCTGTCGTCTGTAACAACAATGGAAATGTGAAGGAGTTTTTCATGAGAAAACAAGACAGTCAGTCCATAGAAGAAGTCATTGGATATTTTCAACAAAATATTACTCAGAGGAAAGTTGTGTTCTTATCTTATAAGAGTCACAGTTCTATTCTGAAGCTGATATTTAGTTTAGGAAAATCTGTAATATTATTGTTTAGATAAATTTTAACGGACTTAAGGATGTGATCTTGGGATCTACTTACATTTAAAGTTCCTCTATCAATAACTCTAGCCATATTATGATCAGTTCCACCACAGATAATACTGTCTTTACCTAGCCATTGAGCACAGTATAGCTGACTGGAGTTCAGGGCATCTTGAGGTACATCTTTTATTTTAACACCCATAGCAAAATCCCATATCTATGAAATAAAGCTAACTCATTTTTTGCTATCATACTAACAAAATTTCCTCCATTGCGCACTATATGACATGGACATTCTTCATTTCATTAATCAAAAAATGTTATGGAGTTGAATTTATTTGTCTATGCAAAGCTCAACGCTTTTAAATGAATCTAAGTCTTTGCCTTAACCACAAAGAGAATTGCATTAGCTATCTGCATCACTTTTAAAAGTGAAAATACTTATTTCAAATGATTACCTGTAGCACTCTATGTTTTCTCCATGATCCAGTTAATATATGATTATGTACTGGATCTATATCTAATGCATCTCCACAAATATGAGGACCATTTAATCGCCTGAAACATAAATTGATATAAAATTTGTCAATGGACTACACAGAAATTTTGGTCAAGACGCTTTGAATATACATGGTATTATGTAACAAAGTCTGATATTTTATGTCTTTAATGTGAATTGAGATAACTAGTCATCTATTATACAAAGTTGAATACAAATATTTAGAGTTTATAAGAGATTTACATATACAGGTTAAGAAATATGAACTCATACCTAATAGCATGTGCTTGTCTATCATCCCAGTACTGAAAAGCAGAAAATGAAAGATCTAGAGAAAAACTGCATAAATATTACACATGAAATATTCAAAATCTGTTTAATCAGATCACGGATAAGCATAACATAGCTTGCTAAGAAATAGGTTCATCTTATGCTCCACATGTGTATTTCTGTTAAAAAATATATGATTAGGACAGCTGGTTTGGAAATAGAGGTAACCTGCTCCAGAAGTGTAAAATATGTACCTGAACTGTATCATCCCAACCACCAGAGATAAAGATATTGGGATGATTAGGATTATACTGTAGTGCAAACACACGGAATCTGTGACCATCCATCTTATCTCGAGAATCACTGAAATAAAAGGGTTAAATTTTCTCAAAATTGAATTCCAAAATAGTTGAATGCAAATGAACATTGTGCGAATAGTCATCTTTAAATCATATAAAAACATATTTTATGTTATTCAGTAGTGCTCAACAAAAAGGACTCAATAAGCAAGGCTTAGGATTGGGTAAATATATTTCAAAGATGAAGAATGACATTTGAATGAAGACTTAGTCATTACTGGCACCATCACTCCAAATATGGACAGAAGGGTACACTGAAAAGTGATAATAGTAATTGAAAAAAAAAATGAAAACTAACCTGGGTTCTAAAGTTCTCTTACATTGTTTTGTTTCTAAGTCATAAATATGCATAGCAGGGTCAGCACCAGCAGAAACTATATGTGAGCCATCAGGATTTAGAGCTAGAGCTAAAGTTTGTCGTTTCTCATTTACTGTATTTAAACATTTACCCGAAGTGTAGTGCCAGAACTTGATGTTACCAGATGCATCTGAAAATGGAAGCCACCAATGCAATTATTCTTCATCTCAAAAGATATGGTAAGATTAGCATAATTAGAATGGGTTAAAGTACAGCAAATTGCTTTGACATGGGAGTTTAAAAATGGTGGACAAATCTATATAAGTATTTGATTTTTTCATTAAAATGCTTGAAAATAATCCTTGTAAGAAATTTTTCTTCAGCAAATCCAAGAACTTTAGGTTAGGCAAGCTGAGATCTCTGTCTCTCTGTTGTTCAAAATGCATCCAGATGGTTAAAGATCTGAGAAATACCCGAAAACATACAGGAGGCAATAAGGATGTTGCCATATTCTGGTTTATCTCCTAGTTTGTGTGGACGAAATCTGATTTGTGTAACTGGTAGTCGATTGGCTGTTGTATCTTCATCAGATAAACTGTAGAGTATGTGATATGAATTGGCATCGTAGATCTACAAAATATAAACCATCGGATAAACTGTACAGTATGTGATAAATATTGGCAGCATAGATCTATATTAATAAAAAACCATCAGATGAACTGTACGGTATTAGTTGAATTGGCATCATAGATCTATAAATATAAAACCTTCAGGTAAACTGTACATTATACTATAATTACTGGCATAGATCTATAAATTTAAAACCATCAGATAAACTGTACAGTATGCTATAAGTACTGGCACAGGAATGATAAATCTATACATATAAAACCCTCAGATAAACTGTACAGTATGTGATAAGTATTAGCATCTTAGATCTATAAATATAAAACCATCAGATAAACTGTACAGTATGTGATAAGTATTGGCATCATAGATCTAAAAATATAAAACCTTCAGGTAAACTGTACATTATACTATAATTACTGGCATAGATCTATAAATTTAAAACCATCAGATAAACTGTACAGTATGCTATAAGTACTGGCACAGGAATGATAAATCTATAAATATAAAACCCTCAGATAAACTGTACAGAATGTGATAAGTATTAGCATCTTAGATCTATAAATATAAAACCATCAGATAAACTGTACAGTATGTGATAAGTATTGGCATCATAGATCTAAAAATATAAAACCATCAGATAAACTGTACAGTATGTGATAAGTATTGGCATCATAGATCTATATATTCAAAACCATCAGATAAACTGTACATTATGTATAATTACTGGCATCATAGATCTATAAATATAAAACCATCAGATAAACTGTACAGTATATGATAAGTATTGGCATCATAGATCTATAAATATAAAACCTTCAGATAAACTGTACATAATGATATAAGTGTTGGCATCATAGATCTATAAATTTAAAACCATCAGATAAACTGAACAGTATGCTATAAGTACTGGCACAGGAATGATAAATCTATAAATATAAAACCATCAGATAAACTGTACAGAATGTGATAAGTATTGGCATCTTAGATCTTTAAATATAAAACCCTCAGATAAACTGTACAGTATGTGATAAGTATTGGCATCTTAGATCTTTAAATATAAAACCATCAGATAAACTGTACAGTATGTGATAAGTATTGGCAGCATAGATCTAAAATAATATGATATATAATGTAGGTTATGGCATAATAAACCATCAGATAAACTGTAAAATATCGGTACATGATATATTAGCTACAGTCCAGGAGAAAAAATTAAATAACAGATGTTTAATAAATGATTATGAAAGACTGTAGTATAATAATGTTGACAAAGCTTTCAAGTCGTATTGATTACACAATTCTAAATAACTTTTTTCTTATATCAATTCTGTTATATATGGTAACATAAGTCAGTATCAAATCTATGTATTGTGTTATTAGAGCTAAAATGTTCATGTCCTTTACCCTAACCAATTCTATCCCTAAAGTATCTGTATGTCATAAAATTTAGTACCAATATTAAGCCAAGCATATAAATTTTCAGAATGTTTTAGAATCAAATAATTCATCAAGATTGCAGTGAATAATTTGAAAAAATGATAATAAACAGAGAATGTAAAGATCAATAAGTGAAATGTAGGTGTTGATTGATGACTAGTTAATCACATCGTTATCTCGTTAATTACCATAATTAAACAATAAACACCTAATATTATTAATCAATTGAACATATCTACATAATACTTGTATTGATTTCCAATCAGTAGAGATCAACTATTGATTTCTTTAAGACTCTTGATTCAAAGTTCACTTATACTCAACAAAATCTAAACTCATAAACAAAAGAGTTCAATAATTCAGAGTTTGTTCAAGTCAAAGGCTTTATCTATAATTATTGCATGTCAAAATAAATTCCAGTACAAAACCTTGCAATGTCTTTTGTAAAAGAATTCAAACAATAACTGTGTTTGGATTTTAGTAACTTAATATTATATTTAAAAAAATTATTCAATGTCAAGTTTCAAGGTACAACATAGTGCTTGAGAATTAATATTTTTTTTCAAAAAAAATATGAAGTAATATAATCTAATATTTGCTTTGTATTTTTGACAGGTCCAATAAAACCAAGAGAGGTCAACTGTCTTCAATATTCTATTATAGTAATCAATCACAAATAGATATTTTCTAACCCTTAAACACCACTTAACAATACAAACTATTGTATATCAAATCATTTAGACCTACTATTGACATTTTTTGTTCAAAATCTAATAACACAGATCAAATGTCACAATTGCCTTCTATTGACCATTTATAAGTTATTCTGTTATTCTCACAAACAAATTTATCATTTTTTATTCATGGATTAATATTTCATTTGCTTGAATTGTTAATTAAAATAGGTGACCCTGCCACCTCAAATTAAGAAAGCAATCTTGTAATGAAAATTAAGATAAGTTTTTACACAGCCCAGATTTTTATATTGTTATAAAAAATTGAATTGAAATGAAATGAATGTAGTTCTTCCTCCTACTTTTCTGCCTGTAGCAGAATGGCTTAGGTTTATTGTGCCATCCAAATGACTAGACACTTCATGCCATTCCTTCCAACCAGCATTACTGACGGGATGGAACAGAAAAAGTATGAAGGTATTATCTTTATCCAGGTCGGCATTGAACACTGGACCTCGCCAGCAAGGTTAGCAAGCAAGTATCTAACTCATTGAGCCATTTCAGATTGTTATCAAGAGATTGTTATAAACAGAGATATAGATTTACACTAACCAGAAGCACAGATATCTGAAGTTTCATTAATAAAAATAAGAAATTATTCATTTAGCAAGATAGTTGGTGAACATATTTGCATTTTGTAGTTATATTATAATGAATCTTCAGATGTATAACAGAATTCACCAAATATTCATCATCACTTCACATACAAACTCACCTTGATGGTTCCATCACATAAACCAACAGCTAAATGATTTCCTGATGGACTAAATCGACAACACATTATATCAGCTGGACATTCTCTACAACAGACAATAAATAATCTTTATTTTTTACTATTATCTTTCATGAAGAAACATTGATGGTAATAAGGGCATGTTCTGAAGCTTAAACGTTTTTTTTTAATAGTTATCCAGGTACCCTAGTAGAAACACCTTTAACAGGGAGATATTACAAATAATATCATAATATCTACATTGGAAAATCTTTATCTTGCTATCGAGCTAAAATATCTGAAAATCTGAAAAGGAGTATGCATATAATGTATTTTCTGCGGGTAACTTTTTACATCAAATTATAAATAAAATTGAAGTTATTTAAATTCAAAACAAAATTTTGAATGTCTTTTGTAATTAGACTTAATAATAACGAGACAAACAAAGATTCATTTTGGCATTTTATTTTTTCTATTCAATTTAACATATTTGATTGATTAATTTTTCAACTGTAAGCCCTACTACCCTTGACTTTTTTGTTTATCATATTACCTATTGTTATGAGGTACTATGTATGTTGAATGTAGAAATATTAGCCCTTCTCTAATAATAAATTAATAAAAGAGGTAGTCAACCTGAAATATGTCAGTAAAGGTTATCTATGACTCTCTATGTAAATATATTGATATTTTTTTTGTAGTTATTAGTTATTTATGAGACTTTTATTTTTGGGTTTATTCAGTTACCGGTTATCCAGGTTCTTGAGAAAACCAAAAATATTATGTACCAGTATTCAAATATAAGCTTCTTCACTAAGTTCCATTCTTTCCTGATAAACTTGTCTTTGAAACATGTTTCTTTATTACTGATTAGTTGATATGCATCCCAGTATTTATACATATATTAATTTTCCAAGTTCTGTATTGTATAAGATTATATATCAAATATCAAATTAACCAAAACTTTGACTTTGACATGGTCTCTATATTGCATTTGCAGAAAAAAATTAATCAAGGATTTGACATACACAAAGCAAAAAAATATATTTAAGAATGTCTTTAGAAACTAGTTGAGCTGATTTGTCACAATGAATCCCACCTAACAGATATCTAAACATTTCCTTTCACTACTCAGAACATATAAGCTTAATTATTGTATCAATGGTCAAACATGATCATTTGTACAACTTTGTTTTCTTTTGAATTTCTAACATGCACTTTATTGCTTATTTTCCATTCCCACTTGTAAACCTTATAGCTAATTCATTTGATATTATTATTTACTCAACGACCCCAGGGAGCTCAGAATAGAATTTTATTGTCACTTCACAAGTATTCAAAAGAAGATTTTTATTTGTATTTAATAAACAAAAAACACACCTTGATTGAATGAGTGGCTGGAGTTGATTGGTGGGTGTGACTAAGAATAGGAGTGCTTACACATGAACGTGCCCTAACATTGTGTTACCTATAAACATGGATCATCTTCTATTCATAGTTACATGTGATAAACTAGTATAATAATATATACTTACAAAGTTTCAAGCAATTTCAGGTTCCCCTCCAAATAAGGACCCGTTTTCTTTTGAGATCCGAAGTCATTACTATAGTCACTTGCGATGGTTTTCTGACTTCTCTCTGAGGCCGCACTAGCCGGGCGAGGGGTTGGAAACATTGTCAATGCGGTGGTCATATCTTCTAATGAATAATAAAGTTGAATTCTTTAGTATAAGCCCGCGGTTTACTGTCAATCGATAAAAATAACTCGTCACCTTGGCTTCATGTAAACTATCCTTAGGTCAAGGACGCCTGACATAGCCTCGAAGTGAATAAATCATTAATGCCCATTTGATAAAATTTGTCATTCGTTTTATCAGAAATTACTTTATTTTATCTTAAAGGCTATAGTTGGATTAGAAAAAAGTATATTCGTAATGTTCTATTATCATATTGCTTTAAATTCCTGATTTTTGTAGAATCGAACTTTGTTTTCATCAATTTATCTGCAGAATACTAACATGGCTGGTTCATGTAAAACTAAAAGTTATCAAGCAAGGGATTAGTCCTAAAACATTATGTTAAATTCTTTCTTTTTTGCAAGGTGACAGCCCTTGGGTTATGTTGAAACATTTCAGAGCAGACATTTTGCAATATTTTTTTTATCGATTATTCGCTTCTAGTAGAGTCTGCTGACATCTTTTCCAAAAAGATTCTGCAACTGTAAGCCAACACAACACTCTCTCCTCACTGACCTTACTCAGTAAAAATTACTGTCCTTACACTCAGTCTCTGAGTACTCTGAACACTTTGTCAACCTGTAATTTCTGAATTGATTATTCAGTATTTTATCAAGAAATTAAAATCAAATATTCAGTTGCATGTCATTACCATTCACTTTGGCACAAGACACTGGTAAAATTTTCATCACTAGAAAACCCCAGGCCTGACTCCAAATTGAGCCTAAAATGTTTCAAGACGCAAATAACTGATATGATTATATTCTGAAATTAGTTGTCAATGATGCCCTTGATTTTGAATAGCTTGAAGTGTTCAGTCAGTGATGCAGTAATGAGACACTGTACAGTTAGCCTTGCCAAGTTTTCCTTATGGCACTGGTTGGAATTGCCCTTATCATGAGTTCAATGAGCTAAAGAAAAGCAAGACAAATAACCTATTTCATTTTGTTTTTTCAGTAAGAGATGATGAACTAGAAGACCATTATGATGGTAGTTGGTAGTAGAAGAGTTGTTGTAACTGGGCTAGGATTAGTGACATGTTTAGGAACTGGTGTTAGACATGTCTGGAAGAATCTGGTAAATGGTGGATGTGGCATCACTAACTTAACCTCTGATGGTTGGTTTTTCTTATCATTTCTTGCAGGTTTTAAGCTATGGTTGAATCCCAGATAATAAGTTTAAATTGGGCAGTTTTGCAAGAAATATTTTTACTTAGAGCACATGTATAAGTAATTTGTTTGTATAAATCATGTAACTGTGTGTGCTTATTTCGCAATTTTTCAGGTATTGAATTAAAAGTATTTTTTTAATTGTAGATTTCCAAACAATTCCAAGCAAAGTTGTAGGAATTGTTCCAAAAGGTTTGAATGAAGGTCAACTTAACCTAGAACAGTTTTTGACCCCAGCTGAATTAAGGGGTCTTCCACTGCCTTCAGCTTATGCTTTAGTGGCTGCAGAAGAGGCACTGGACATGGCTAGATGGAAACCTAATTCAGAGGAAGAGAAATACAGATCAGGTAAATAATGGAGTTATCTCCCTTATATCATAATTGATATTTATTTAACATACTTGCTGTTGATATTTCACAGATCAGTTTTTCTTTCTTGTTGACACTAGTACTTTATGTATCTGCCAGTAGACACTTCCAATAGATACAGCATTTTATACTTGTAATGGAAGCATGTCTGAAATCATTGTAAACGGCTCACTAATAATTTTTAAATAACTGCCCCTTATCACAATATTTGCAGGTGTAATTGTTGGTACAGGAATGGTACCATTAGATGAAATATGTAATGTCGGTCAAGTATTAAGAGAGAAAGGATATAAAAGAGTCACACCACATTTTATACCTAACATATTACCCAATATGTCTGCTGGACATGTCAGTATTAAATTTGGATTAAAGGTGGGTAGTGTTAAAGATTGACAGTTTTCTGCTTGCCTAATCAGAAGCAGGGCTCAGGTAGTTAGACCATTGCTAAATATCCTGAGGACTTGGAGCTAGATCACTGATCTATCCACCTGTTTCTCCTGTCAATGATGCAGTTCTGGAAAGCAGAAATGAAAAAAGTAATTTGGGCTCTAAGCACGTGAAATAGAAGAGTGTGGCTCCTGTCTTGTCTAATTGTTAACTACAGAGTGTTATCAATCTCCCTTAGCCCAACTGGATGTACCCAAATCTGGGTGAATTCACAATGCCAACATAAACCAGCCAATACATTGGAAATATAGGGTATCTTTGGGTTTTGTAATGTTATTGTGAGTAATGGTTGGAAATGTCAATACGGACTACAGATGAGTCATTCTTCTCTGTTTAAGGGTCCTAATCATACACCATCAACTGCCTGTACAACTGGACTACATGCTATTGGAGATGCATTCAGAATGATCCAGTATGGAGATGCTGATGTGATGGTAGCTGGTGGTACAGAGTCATCTGTCTCGCCTCTGGCAATGGCTGGCTTTTGTAGAATGAGAGCACTTTGTACGAACTTCAATGACAGGCCCAAAGAATCATCAAGGCCCTTTGATAGAGATCGAAATGGTTTTGTTATGTCAGAAGGGTGTGGAATATTAGTCTTAGAATCTTTAGAACATGCTTTGGAGCGTCAGGTACCAATCTATGCAGAGATCATGGGTTATGGTCTGTCAGGAGATGCTCATCATATTTCAGCACCTTGTGAAGACGGAGAAGGAGCATTGAGGTGTATGAAGTCTGCTTTAAAACACTCGAATATAGAACCTAGCCATGTTGGGTATATCAATGCTCATGCCACCTCAACATATTTAGGAGATATTGCTGAATCTAAAGCAATAGAAAAACTCTTCAATTCACAAAATAAGGATGTGTTTGTTTCATCAACTAAAGGTGCTATTGGACATTTACTAGGTGCTGCTGGGAGTGTGGAAGCAATCTTCACCATATTGTCATGTAAGACTGGTATAATTCCACCAACACTCAATCTTCATAATGTTGATACTGGGTGTGATTTGAACTATGTAAGGACAAACAGTGAGAAATGGACATCAAATTTTGATAAAAAAATAGCCTTGACTAATTCTTTTGGTTTTGGTGGTACTAACGGTAGTTTATGTGTTTCAGAATTCCTTCCATAAAAATTACTCTAAAATGTTTTTTTCTGTGTTTTTGGTAAGCCATCTGGCACTATCTATCAACAAATTTTACACCAACAAGTTTAAACACGTTACATTCTTAACATGAAATGAGTTAATAAAAAAAACCTGTAAGATAATCCACATAGTACCCCAAGTTTCCATTTTTCTTCTGTTAGGGAGGTAAGAAGGAATAATTCATATACCTGTTTGAGGGACAGTGCATATGATAGCCTGCAAGGAAGTCTTTAACGCACTGGACATGAGGATAGTCTAATTCGCACATTTGATTTATGAACAATTGTAGGAAAACGGCACATTGGAGTCTAATTCTGATAGCTGTTATAGATAACTGTTAGCTCTACCATATTGTGTGCCCCTTTTATAGATGAATGGTATATTGTTCCTCAATGGATCAGCCTAAGACGGTAGTCACTAGTTCTATAAAGCAGGTAGTAAAGCAGGTATTTTGACAAAAAGAACTAAAAGAATTCGCACTGGCTATTTGCACCATCACGATGCGTGTTCTCTTGACTGCTAACAACGGTTCGGATAAGATAGGACGCGCTAGAGTTTGGTTTCTTTTTAAAGTCGTGAAGCCATTTTGATTGTCAAGAATGATCTTAAGTGACTTTGTTAGAATTAGTTAGGGATGGTCATATGTTTTTTAATGACCATTTCTGTACCGTCGCTGTACGAATAGCCACGGCCAAAAAAAAAATTAGCTGGGAACTGAAGACAATCACATTGTTTTTAATTTGACAATACCATAACCACCACTCCCCCGATTTGAAAAGGGCCTCGATGACCTCATAAGATGGTCAGATAAGTAGTTATACACTCTCTGAATCTGAATCTGAAATACGACCCTGTTTTCTGTTCTAAACAGAAACTAATATAGGATGTCGGTTTATGTAAATTTATTGTTATATATGGTCTCTGTAGTTTTCTAATATGACCAAATCAATTGTCTATCTTGTTAAGATTAGTTGTGTCTATTGATTTAAAGTGTAGGTTTGATAACTGTTCCTTTAATTGGATAATACATCTTCAATATATCAAGAGAATCAAAATATATCTCTCTTCCATACAGAGAAAATGTCCAGTATATTTCATATTTGAGATAAAATAAGAATAAAGTTGACCATATGTCAAAATGTCCTTGCACTATCTTGACCATTATAATATCAATAGATCTGATTAACGGGATATAATCGATTTCAGCTATCTTTTTCGCTGTCAGAATTCAAATCCGACGTTCTGTTTTCGAACAGTTCAATAAAAACGTACCTTAGACTATATGATTATTTCGATGGCATTATTCAGGTGCGTGTACACGAACAGTCTTGGTCACCGATTTGTGTCGCCGACTAGAATTTTTGAAGAGTTTCACCGACCGACAGGCTGCGGGCACAAGAGGTGTATAACAAAACCCGTTATATATTCAGAATTTGTTTTAATAACAATATGATAACAAGAAAGTAACAAATCAACATAATCTATAGGCGCGTACTAAATTATATGGACGTATATCATCTATATACGAACATATAGTACGGTGGTCAACATTTACAATATAAACTGAACACCAGATGTAGAAGAACCTTGCTTATATTGGCGAGATCTCAAATAAACTGACACAGACGTTACAGATTTCAACAACTTTGCATTCATCACATGTAAAAAAAAGTTCAAATTCGTGATTAAAATTTAATGTTTAAGTTTTAATACATTAGAAGTCAATTATCAATGCCAACCAAAAATGACTCATTTTCCATAGCCTAAAAGTTTGTAGCGATTTTTTGACACCAAAAGTAGGCTTATATGTATAACTACATTCAGTTAATGCCATCAATATTAAAAAATTTGACTTGAAACAAGTTTAATCCAAATTAGATATTTGTAATCTTATGCTATGACCTATGCATGTTTAACTTCATTTATGAATGATGGCTTAATGCAAATACGTGACATTTTCTCGATACAATTTTTATTCGAATTACAATTGGTATCAATGCATTTTTAACACAATAATGAGTTGATAAATCGATAAAATGTATTATGATTTATGGTAATTTATTTTAATTTATTCAGAAATGCAATGATTTTCCTTTAATATCTAACTATTTATTTAAATCTGTTGTTAAACATGAAATCAATGGAGATAAGCTATTCAGTGATAATTTATTTATAATGTAGGAGTAGATCTATATTTAAGATGTAACAGGTTTTGTTAGTTTGATTCCTGTGTTTTGTAAATACTGAGAGGTGTATCTGGTTCAGGACTGGGTCGGTTATCTCTCTGCAATCTTGAATTTTCAAGTATATTAAGTTGAGACATTTAGGTAGAAATTCTTTTTAAAAAATCGTCCCATTAGTGTGAAGTAATGAAGTTTATAAAACAACGATTTCTGTATTGATATCAACAGAAATATGTAGAATAATTTTACAATGTTAACAGAAATTGATAAATATGTAACCAAAGGTAACAATTCTTTTTGAGGATAACCAAACCCTAAGTAGAGCATTACAGCCCCATCTTTAAGATCCAACTCGAGTGGAACAAGTTCACTATGGTCCACAGCTTTGCGGAAAGGGGAGTGCTGTCGATTGAGTCCTTTGTGATTAGATTACCTCCTGTATGCTATTATTATACTAATAAATAATTAGCAAGCCCTAATTGATAAGCTTTCTAGAAACACCCCGTGTATTTCTTATATATATTTGATATCAATATTACATGAAGCAACAACAAATTTAAGGATGTACTCAACGTTGGACTGCAGCCAAAACTGCTAAACTTAAAATATAATAAATGATACCCTGGTTCGAACTCTTCCGAGCTAGTAGAATTTAAAAGAAAAAATTATTTCAGATGAATTCATTAACATGGGATGGTTAATTAGTACATGATAATTCTAATATATTTCACTTATATACCCCAATATAGTTTACACCATTTCCTTCAAAAGTCTTTGAATCAGGTCAGTGATTACTGCTGAAACTTATTGATGCCACAATGCATTTTGGTGATAGTTTCGAAAGATAATTCCAGTTGTAAACTTGAGCACAATACCCTTCATAGTATAAATGTTTATCAGAAGTATATCATAAATATTTTAAGCTATAAAAGAGCTATATCACTATATGCGCAGCACTAAGAATGACCATTCTGAACTGCTGTAAATTCCAGTAAAGTTTTCAAATATTCAATTGTAGATTTAGCTATCCACGATTTTGAGAATGGTCCGTCCACGAAACCAGCATGGCCACCATAGTCTGTAGTAAGAAGAAACATGTAATGTGAACTAGTAAATAGATCAAAGGGAATGACGTCATTTGAGCACATTGGGTCATCTAAACTATTTATACACAGAACTGGTGTAGAAATTTCATCTACATCACGAAGTGGACTGTTATCTTCCCAAAATTCTTCCGTATTTGTCACACCAGATAATTTGCAATAAAACTGTTCTGTAAATTGATTAACAGACCACGTTTTTAACACATGACGCATGTCTAAAATCCTTGAAAACGTCTTAAAATACCTACTTATCACACTTTTAAAATAACTTAAATATAAAATTTCATAAAATTTTGGGATTTTCTCGCTATAAACTGTCTCGGAATCGAACGTGGACGAGATACAGACTGCGGATTGTAAATACGACGAAGAACCGTATTCACCACAATAGGACATCAGTAAGTCTGCTCCTGATCCGATACCGACAACTGATATGATCACATTCGGGTATGTATACTTTAAATACTGTATCACTTCACGTAAGTCTGATGGATCACCATAATTGAGTAATTTGGCAGTGGTCAGTTTATTACCACCTTGTCCTCTTCCTTGAAATAAAATAGGTCTATAATGATTGGTTATCACTTCCTCAAATATTCCTTCCACTAATCGTCTACTTCCGGTGTAATCCGGAAGTACCATCACAATGGGCGCGGAATCACTGATGGTAGAAATATTCACTACTTCACTAATTGACACAATTCCGTAGTCTTCCATTTGAAGGTATTTCTTGGATAACTGGTTCTCACGACTAATACCTGGCATAAATCCAAGAATTGTCTGCACGTGTGAACTTCTGATCAGTAAAGATGGTCTGAATTCAGATTGCATCGTCTGGCATTTCTGAAGTATCTGTTTTGTCAAGGATGATTCTTTATAATAACATTTGGGTACACATGTTTTCGTCCTAAATAATGATTTTAGATAAACAAGAGCTGTTAGTGTCAGTGTACCAAGAAATGTGATAAATACTGTTATGGGGTATGATAGGAACATATAGGCTATCGTCGACAGGAACATCATACCTGTCCGTTTATATCCATAAATTTTTGACGGCCATCGTCTGAAAGTAGAAATAGAGAAGGTTTTAAAATAAAAGCAAAGTGTTTAGATTCTTCACTTGTCTTATTATCTCGTTTAATGTCCTATCAAACTCTTTTCTCTCAGAACAAATAACTCTACTGTAATCGGATTCATATTAGGAATTCAATCTTTGCAAATTTTCATTTTCTCTCATTTAAATATCTGTTATTGATACAGTATAAATGATAACAAATTATCGATAACAATCGATAGCAATTTGTTATTTCATGTAATGATGTCTCGATAAGATTTCATTGTTATCAAGTAAATACAATAACTCAAACATCGTAGTATAGTTTTATATTTTTAAATCTGTTGTTTTATTTATCAACCATAAATGGGCCATGAGTATATCGTTTTAGAGGCCGGACTTCCGGTCATAGTTCCGGTACAGGTCACGGCATTTCATGTGTTTTCATTCATGCTGTATGCTATTACTACAGCTATATTCATTCAGGAAAATATCAACACAACAGGAAGTTAGGTGATATCTTTGTAATGTGAATTAAAAGATTTGTTATTCAGTAAAAACTTCTTTCAATATGTTAAGATTAATTCAGGCATATCATATAAATCATAATTGAATAGATCAACTAAATGTGAGGTTTAAGTCGTGCATAATGGCTTGAACTATTCATTACGTCAAAAATCCTTACCATTGTATTTACCTACTTGCTTTAAACTGCCGTATGAATCTTTTCATTGAGCATGTCAAAAACGAAATTTTTAATTTTAGGCCTACATATCATCATTCTCACGATCGATATAGCGATAAAATGAGCGCCTCGATATTTTATTAAATCTAAATACCTTGACCGTTTTCTATGAAATAAAATCCTATACGTCAATTTACATCAAAAAGAAACGCTCACCATGCAGCGTAAACATTTGCATTTTACATTCTTATACAATAATATATTCTGTAAAATCTAGAGGAGTGATTTCCATACGAAATTATCGTGTCCAACGAGGTTTACAGATTGCAATATGATAACTGAAATTTATCCCAAGCGTAGTAATGCGACACACATTTTTTTTTATCTAATTAAAAACAGATTTCTTATCATCGAATCTCATGTATAACGCTAGATCGAATTACGAAAAACCTATATTGAAAGCACCTATAAATGCACGATCTTAGTTGTAGACTCCCCTTCTAGATGTAAAAGTCAAGAGTATCACAAAATTTATACACTTCCATGGACATCTATCAACTAAGTAAGGGAATAACAATAAATGCCCAGTTACAGAGATCTTTGCTGGATACAATGTCAGTCATCTGCTTTCAGAATGGAGTGATTTATTTTACTCTTATAAAGAGACTCCACTGAAGATCACAGTGATAATAACAATCGCATATTGATGATGGATACTCACTGATTAAACAAATGTTAAACTAAAATCTGAATTAGAGAGGGTCGAATATGACTTTTTTATGCAGTGAATTGTCTGCATTTTTTCATCT
>NW_008708401.1:2432655-2434039 GCF_000327385.1 Lottia gigantea
ATAGATCTATAAATATAAAACCATCAGATAAACTGTACAGTATGTGATAAGTATTGGCATCATAGATCTATATATTCAAAACCATCAGATAAACTGTACATTATACTATAATTACTGGCATCATAGATCTATAAATATAAAACCATCAGATAAACTGTACAGTATATGATAAGTATTGGCATCATAGATCTATAAATATAAAACCTTCAGATAAACTGTACATAATGATATAAGTGTTGGCATCATAGATCTATAAATTTAAAACCATCAGATAAACTGAACAGTATGCTATAAGTACTGGCACAGGAATGATAAATCTATAAATATAAAACCATCAGATAAACTGTACAGAATGTGATAAGTATTGGCATCTTAGATCTTTAAATATAAAACCCTCAGATAAACTGTACAGTATGTGATAAGTATTGGCATCTTAGATCTTTAAATATAAAACCATCAGATAAACTGTACAGTATGTGATAAGTATTGGCAGCATAGATCTAAAATAATATGATATATAATGTAGGTTATGGCATAATAAACCATCAGATAAACTGTAAAATATCGGTACATGATATATTAGCTACAGTCCAGGAGAAAAAATTAAATAACAGATGTTTAATAAATGATTATGAAAGACTGTAGTATAATAATGTTGACAAAGCTTTCAAGTCGTATTGATTACACAATTCTAAATAACTTTTTTCTTATATCAATTCTGTTATATATGGTAACATAAGTCAGTATCAAATCTATGTATTGTGTTATTAGAGCTAAAATGTTCATGTCCTTTACCCTAACCAATTCTATCCCTAAAGTATCTGTATGTCATAAAATTTAGTACCAATATTAAGCCAAGCATATAAATTTTCAGAATGTTTTAGAATCAAATAATTCATCAAGATTGCAGTGAATAATTTGAAAAAATGATAATAAACAGAGAATGTAAAGATCAATAAGTGAAATGTAGGTGTTGATTGATGACTAGTTAATCACATCGTTATCTCGTTAATTACCATAATTAAACAATAAACACCTAATATTATTAATCAATTGAACATATCTACATAATACTTGTATTGATTTCCAATCAGTAGAGATCAACTATTGATTTCTTTAAGACTCTTGATTCAAAGTTCACTTATACTCAACAAAATCTAAACTCATAAACAAAAGAGTTCAATAATTCAGAGTTTGTTCAAGTCAAAGGCTTTATCTATAGTTATTGCATGTCAAAATAAATTCCAGTACAAAACCTTGCAATGTCTTTTGTAAAAGAATTCAAACAATAACTGAGTTTGGATTTTAGTAACTTAATATTATATTTAAAAAAATTATTCAATGTCAAGTTTCAAGGTACAACATAGTGCTTGAGAATTAATAT
>NW_008708401.1:2445631-2447783 GCF_000327385.1 Lottia gigantea
GGGCTATATACATCATCAATTTTACATAAAATGCATTTAAACAATTTCATGAATTCATTTAAAACCGAATTACAACAAAACCGAATGTATAAGACTTGTTAAAGATACATTTTGATATTAACTTATCCAGCTGACAAAGATAAGTTATGACCAAAGGTTTATCACTTTTCAGAATGTTACCTGACGTCTGCTCCGTATGCAATAAGAATTAAAGCACCACTAGAAGTGACGAGGTATCTTCCACAATTTCAGATATCAATATTTGGGCGAATAGGAGAATATCACAAAGACGTGTATGATTACGCATAAATATCTCAAGGTTTTTTAATAGCATACTAAACGCACAGCAGATTTTGTTATGAAAAGTGATACGGATATGTACAATTTAACCCTAGAAAGTGCAAATTTTCAACGTATTTATACTACTTTATATTCAGTAGCTGGGAAACTGTCATGTTAAATGTCACATATACTTGTCAAATTTTCAGTGATGTCAAAATAAATTTATAGTATCTGTTCTATCAGCATATTTATATTTTTATATTTATTGTATCATAAAGGACAATCCGAGCGTTCTAGTCTATTTCTTGAACATCCCCCCCCCCCCCCCCCCCTTTGTTGAGGATTTAAGTAGCTATGTGAACTTCTCCGAAATAGACATCCAGTTGACAATGTAAAACCATCGAGTTTCATGTGGTGTTCCTGAATAGTAAGCATCACACTTAAATACCTTATTGTCTGCTCAAATCAAAAAGTTGTTTTGAATTTTTTGGATATTTTTAAGAGAATTGGAATATCAGCCTCAAAATAATACTATACTGATGGTCTTAGAAGTCTTTGCGTTGATAAGAATATAATCTTTTGTAAGTTTCAACCCAAAAAAGTTATGAATTTTGGCAGAAAATTGTGCTCTGTAAATACAAATTTTGAAGTGTGCTCATGCTTATATTTTTATCATATAAATAATGGAAACAATTCAAGAAACCCAGACAATAGTCTCTAACGTAATCGCAAGTGGCATTATATGTTTACTGGTGTAAAGATGTCAGATTCAAAAGTATGGTATTTCGGTACAGATGCAAAAAAGTTGGTTCCTTTGCCATTGAAACTTGTAACCATTAAAACCAATAAAACTACATAATCAGAAATATTAGAAAAAGTTGCAGAAGAAATACACACTATATTCTGAATCTAATCTTAAATATGATCTTTAGTTTCAATTTAAAAGCAAATTTAGATATTCGATTATTTTTGCAATTATTTTAGTCATAAGAAATCAGCGCGAAAAAGAAACCTAAGCAAATGATATATAAATGAACGAAACAAACAGACGCCAATTTAGGATCTATCGCTTCATCTGGAAAACTCGACAGTAGATCGACATCTGATGGTTTGTGATGATGATTTTCGTTGCAAACGACACCCAAGGTTAAACTAACCCAAATGATGCAAAATAAGAAAAATAATGTTAGTGAAAACGACCAATAGAACATAATGTTAGTGAAAATCACCAATGACCTATAGAACATAATAACACAATGTTAGTGAAAATGACCAATAGAACACAATGTTAGTGAAAATGACCTACAGAACATAATGTTAGTGAAAATGACCTACAGCACATAATGTTAGTGAAAACGACCAATAGAACATAATGTTAGTGAAAATGACCTACAGAACATAATGTTTGTGAAAATGACCTACAGCACATAATGTTAGTGAAAACGACCAATAGAACATAATGTTAGTGAAAATGACCTACAGCACATAATGTTAGTTAAAACTACCTACAGAACATAATGTTAGTGAAAACGACCAATGACCTATAGAACATAATGTTAGTGAAAATGACCAATAGAACACAATGTTAGTGAAAATAACCTACAGAACATAATGTTAGTGAAAATGACCTACAGCACATAATGTTAGTGAAAACGACCAATAGAACATAATGTTAGTGAAAATGACCTACAGAACATAATGTTTGTGAAAATGACCTACAGCACATAATGTTAGTGAAAACGACCAATAGAACATAATGTTAGTGAAAATGACCTACAGCACATAATGTTAGTTAAAACTACCTACAGAACATAAAGTTAGTGAAAACGACCAATAGAACATAATGTTAGTGAAAACGACCAATGACCTA
>NW_008708401.1:2447833-2463722 GCF_000327385.1 Lottia gigantea
ATGATGGTCGTTTTCACTAACATTATGTTCTATTGGTCGTTTTCACTAACATTGTGTTCTATTGGTCATTTTCACTAACATTATGTTCTATTGGTCGTTTTCACCAACATTATGTTCTATTGGTCGTTTTCACTAACATTATGTTCTATTGGTCGTTTTCACTAACATTATGTTCTATTGGTCGTTTTCACTAACATTATGTTCTATTGGTGGTTTTCACTAACATTGTGTTCTATTGGTCGTTTTCACTAACATTATGTTCTATTGGTCGTTTTCACTAACTTTATGTTCTGTAGGTCATTTTCACTAACATTAATCAGCCGTTGAGCATTGTGTTTGTACAAATGACCTTGTCCATATCTTATCTTATCTAAAAACTATAATTTCCTCGTAACATTATCGTTTGTCTTACTTAACTTTTACTTGCAAATGCGATTTGATTGGATTGTGGATTGGGAAGTACAGCCAACCAGAGCCCTCCAATTCACACATATTGTTTACAGTCTAGAGCTCCATTGATTATACACTCCAAAAATGTCTAATGATGTCAAGGAATTAGATGAAATCCGTAATACCTTGACATTGTGGCGATGCATTCATGATCAATCCTGTTTGTCACATGCTTGAATGAGTCTTGGCAAGTGCTGTACATTGGGCAGATGGTACGCACTCTATTGTTCACTTCTTGTTGGCGCATTAATATTCATTCTTGCATGATGTTGGCATCGATGATTTTATGCACCTGTTGGCGGATGTTTGCAATGGGGTTTGGATCGGTACAGGTCAGTTTTCTCCTTGTGATCAGAGTAGATCTAACCGCCTTACTACCATTATGTGCTTTCGTCCAATTTCAAAGTTACCAGTTCTAATTTAATATGGAATAAAATCAATTATAAAAGGTGGCATCACAAATATCGTGATATCTATTGGTTGGACAGTGTTTTACAAGCACCTGTTTTAGCCTATTGGTAACAGTTAAATATGTAGTACAATTTATAGTGCTTATAATACGATCTCTATGATAGTTATCACAACTATCACAATTGGGATTATTATCTTAATTGTGTTTAATTCACATATCATCCTTAATTTTGTGTTACAAATTAGCGTGTCCAAATTGAACTAGCTAGCAGAATTTGGCATGATAACAATTTTTACCAAATTTAGTAGCCCACTGATCTCGAATTGTTTAGTAAATCCTATTTATTAATTATTTTAATTTCAAAAAGTAGCAAGGAGAAGAATCGGACCCCCTGCCTTGACAAAGATATCATGAAAGATTTTTTACCTAGGACCTACCGAAGTAAATTTAAGCATAATATGATTAGCTTTAAAATTTTCAGCAAGAACCACTTTTAGCGAGACTTTAGTTGGATATAAGATATTTGCATAGGAAAAGTATTCAAACTGAAATTTTAGGTTCGATATCATACTGAAATGAAGATGACAGTGTTCATTATTGTTCAAATAGGGTTGCTTTTATACTCTAAGGTCTTCGTTTCCCAACATTTCCGCACCGAAGTGCCACTTTTAACGTTTTGATCCCCTGCTACCCATTCGCCATCTATACGCAATAATCTTACTAGAATTGAGTAGTGATTATTATAAACAAAATTTTTCACAAGGCTTCTAAGGTAACTTCGGTACTAGTACCCTGGGGCTGTGACGTGACGATTGCAGGATGACATGCAAATCATGTACTTTTACATCTTTCAAAGTGACTGTGTCATCAATTTTCAATACTCACTGTAAGTTTATGGACACAGTTGACATTTGTACGAAACATTGACATTTATAAAATAAAAATGCAAATAATTACCACGCTAAAATTTCTTAAAATAAAATCTAATTTGCAGTTTTTTCGAAAATAAATTGAAAATTTTTTGGATATTTGTGATCGATTTGTAAATCTTTGAATTCTGCTTTCTTTGAAGCCAAAAAGATGCAAAACATAAAAGGATATAAAGCATAAGACATTTGGATGCAAATTACAAAGCAAACTAGAATAACTTACCTAAAGTTTTAATATAAAATCTCCATAAAAATGATAAATCCAAAATTGAATAGAAGAAAATCACTATTTTAATCCTAATAAAATAATAACTACGGTCCAATAACTTTTACTAAAAGTAGTATACAAAGTACTAATATCTAATTGATAGAGCCTACATACACATCGTCTGCTGTATAAAACAAACTTTGGAGAAGCCTCGTAATAATGTTCTATAATATCTATATGACATGGCCTATATACTTGATTTGGAAATAAATTCAAGTCTCTAGAGGATATTTCATAATTTCAAATTTATCTTAATTCATTTATATCATTTATGCAACTCTTTGAAATTTTTGTAACGATATTTAAATTTATAAGAAGTTTTATGCGTAAAACACATGGAAACTTTCACAATTTTACAATGAAATACTGAAAAAGCACTTACCGGCCTAAAAGTATTGCGATAGTATATAGACAAGTTTATTTATTGTAGTTCGATTGACGTCATTCACTTTCTGACCTTCTGGTGTGGGTTACGTTTGGAAATATTTAATTCCATTCACATCTTTAACCAACCAGCCAAATCGTTCTCTACCTTCCTTCATTTCCTTCAGAGGCTTTTATACTAGATCAACATTTGAAGAAGAATTAAAATTCAATAGGATTTCGAAAGAGATTAATATAAAGAGGACTAAAGGCCACCTTACTGACACACTCTGCCTTTAGTTTGACAGTTCATTTATCAAGCCATAACAATAAAAAACATTTCAGATTTTTTTCTTCGTCCGAGCTCGTTAGAACTTGTTCATGTAACATTATCTAAACGATTATTCATGTTGACAAAATTGAATTAAGAAGTGTTGACTTAAAACCCTTCATGGCTTTTTTTATGTATGAATTCATGGTATTTAAAGTATAATTTGAATTTGAAAGCCAAGGCGTGAAAACCAACTTGTAAATTAAATTACGGTTTGAAAAATGGGTCTAGTAACCACAAAACTTGAAATGATGGCGAGAAGAATATCAATATCATGAAAGTTAGGTCTAAACTCATATTACAGAGACTGAAAGGTAATATATTAAACCAACAACGAATAAACCAATGTCTAAAACTGAAATTTGAAATAAATTCAAAATCTGCATGCTTAATATATAAAATGTGATTTCTTAGTCTGTGAGTTAATACTGAATTTACAGAGCTTAAAAATAAATGAGGAGTCCCAGTATGAAATCACAGAAATGATCAAAATCACAATAAAAGAGCCTATAAGGAAAGTACTAGCATATCAAAACACACAAAAAAAATTAAATCAACTGACCTAAAATGAAACTCCAGAGCATATCAAAAAGACCGAAAACTAATCGGTTGGCACAAACTAAAATAGAAAATTACAGAGCATATTAAAAAGACTGAAAACTAATCAGTTGACACAATTTAGAATAGAAATTACAGAGCATATCAAAAAAACCGCAAACTAATCAATTGGCAAAATTTAAAATAGAAATCGAAGAACATATAAAATAGTTGACATTTCGACATTAAATTCTTTTTAATGTGTAATAAAATTTATATTTATTCATCTTTACATCTATTTCAAGTTCATAAATTTATTTTCAAATATATATTTTTTTGTACTTGGTTTCATGTTTGATACGAATGCTCAACATCAAAAACATCAAAGGGGATGAAAGTCTTGCAAATGATTTGAACCCCTTTTCAGTAATAAGTGCACCACTCCAGCAGTTGGCATGAGTTCTTGTTTTTGAGAGATTGTTGATGATTCTATTCATAACAACTTCGAGTAGGTAACACTGACAATGCCGGCAGCCCGACCCGCCACCAAACCACTCCATCAAACAACCCCCAAAATAAAACAAAACATACCGAGGTTTTGATGTTTTTGAAATAGTTTTTGTCGTTATATTTTTAAAGGGGACATTCTGTTTTTTTCGTAGGTCAAAAATATGTTTTGCTCAAATTTAGGAAAACTATATATACCAAAATCTAAAGAGATGAGTCTATGGACTTAACTGAAAGTTTTAACTAAATATTTAACAGCAATTGAAAAGAAAAATGTTTCCTACGTAATTTAAAGGTTTCAACTAAAAATATTGAGTCTTTATGAGGCTAACTCTCCTTTCAATAACGGGAAAGATTGATGTATCGCTATAATTTTCTTGTGATTTTTCATTGTTTTTCTACCATTTGAAAAACTAAGCTTTCGATGACTCGGAGTAGGCCTAGTTTAAGTTGATTATTAAAGACCCTTATCCCTTTGATATTGTCTAATCCACGCACTATCAACATTTCTCATATTGAATATCTTTCACCTATTGCAGAACAAATAGAAAACTTATGGTTTTTAAAGAATCTCTTAAAGCATACGGTAAAAGGTGTAATACGAACTCTGCAGATGTTCTCGTTGACGTCACTGTGACGTCAGCTTCCCCTTATCCGTTTTCTTTGTTAGAAATGACAGAGGCGAAAGCGATGATAGAAAAATACCTTATAAGTAGTATACGAAATGAAAAGTTTTTCTCAGCGTGTCACCGATCCTTAAAGAAAATGAGTTAATAATAGGATTCAATTTTCCATAAATCATAACTAATCGTCAATATGATATAATACAATACAATAAGATTCAATACTGTATTCAATACCGAACTTTTACAATGGAAAAATATCATGTACAGGTCAATACCTTTACAGTATTCCTTGAAAATAGAATGTGTACATGCACTGTGAAATATAACTCTCAATGATAAAATAGAAATAATAATTTTAATTGAATGTCATATATCCTTAAAGGGAACGTACCTGCAATCATAAATAATGACCCAAAATAATTTCCTTTAAGTCAGACGAACGGACCTGTACCATTGAGTCCAGGGCAAATTCTTCAGATCCTTAGCATTTATTGTAACCATGATTGTAAGAAATATGAAATAGTTATCTCATTGTACGACCAAGTTACTTGACTTTCGTTAATCAACTGGCAGGATATAAGAATGTCTGCCTGGATCACGTTTTAGAATACAACTTTCATATTAGATCCGTTGATAATTCTAAAACAAAACTGCTTAAGCTTGTTATGAAAATTGCACAAGGTTTTGCAGACTTTCATATGGTCCCAGCCTAAGTTGCTCATGCTGTAGATTATTGCATCTAGGTAGCTATAATAATTGTGTTTCGCCACTTGTATGAAAAACAGATAAACCCAGGTGTGTCACATCACAGTATTTTATTACACTTGTCAATAACATAATTATTGAAGTTAGCTCTTGAATGGAGAACACTATAATTATACAATGTAATCTATAATGAATATCTTGCGTTTCACAATAAAGAAACTCTAATTATACGACTTTGTGTCCAGCATTTTGTCATCTTTCCTTATTTTTTCAGTAGACCTAGCTCTAAATTGGTACGTATAATCCAAAGAAGAGCTATTACGAGGTTTGGCCAAGCTTGAGCGCTAGAAAAGGCCTTAAAAGTGAACTTAAGTCGTTTGTAAAAATATTTTTTTCTATCTTTCTTTCGACTGCAACATGGAAAGCCAGTCTTATTGTGAGATATATCGTTACTTTTGATCTTTTATATTTTTATGGGTAAAAAATAGGGATTGGAAATAAATCTGATTGAATCTTTAAGGTATAGGAAACGAAGAAAATAAAGCTTTGTAATTAACCAACAAAATATTGATTTTAGAAGGGTGCAGTGTTTTTGCGACACACACATATTGCACCCAACTTCCCTTTCCTTAGTAGGATAGTATGATCAGATAAAATAATCAAAAGAAAACCAGTTCCACTTCATCGCTATCCTTACCAGTAAATAAAAGATTTATGATAATGATGACAAAATTTACATCATCAAACATGCTTTATTTTTTTTATGCATAAACCATACCAAAAATGATGTTTTTAAAATGTGATGGGATAGCAAAAAGTGCTTCGTTATTCTTTAAATAAGTTGAAAGTGATCTGTCGAAACTCCTTTAAAGGAGCAGTCTGAATTTTCGTAGGTTGGGAAATTAAGAAGTTGGAATAAGTGATGACTACAGACCAAAATCTATAGAGAACTATGTCCCTTGACTTATCAGGAAGTTTTAACTAAAAGTATCTTGAAGTCAATATCAAAACGCCAAAACTATTTAAAAGGTTAACGTTTTTATGAATGAAAATTTAGCATAATGTCCCTTTAAAGTGTTGTAAGGTCATGTGAAGGCTGATTGAAGTACAAGCTAACTTATCATTTTAAGGTAGAGAAGGAAACAGTTATAACTAATGTCATTATATAAGGGTGTCAATGACAGTGAAATGACATGATGTCAATATACTTGTCATGTCACCTGTCACAAGATAGTGTCATAATAAATTGCAGTTTCCGGTCATAATATTTTACATACTGTTTGGGTATCTTTCACTGTCATTGGGACTGAATGGAATTTTATGTTTGAGTTTTTAATCATTCTCTTTCTCAAGTTCAGGTGTATATTTTTGCCTTAAAACGTCAGCTGCCTTACATTTTTCAATTTCCATCTCTCGAGCGGTCTTTAACGTGAACAGGCTTTAGCACATGCGTTCGGTACTCATGGTCACTTTCATTGTTTACAACTGTACGCATCAGGTAATCGCTATCATGTGTGGGCAGGTTAAGATAGATAAAGACATCATCGACCAATGATCGTGCATCATGATGTGCAATATCATAATTCCCATGGACATTTTCTTTACGTTTTAGCAGAACAATTGAATGTTTGTGATAAATAGTCACGACCAATACCAATTGACATAAGATTGGAAGCCTTAATGTCACCCATGAGAGGAATCAAATCTCATATTCTCCAATTAAAAATTGTAAATGACTCGAATTCTTACCATTGTCGTTTTGAAGCCAATCTACATAAATCCAGATAAGTGCATATCGGCCTACTGGTAATCAGATCTTATTTATATTATACGTTTACAGACTATTTCAACAATTCCAATGGCAGTGAGAATAATGCGGAGCCTGTACAGAATTAATCTCATGCCTGTTAGTAACAAACATTCAGTTGTGCTAGAACCCGAAGTCAGTCACAAATGAAATCTGACTCCAGCAGATTGTGACTTTTGCAATTTGACTGATTTTTTTCAACTGCTATGCAAAGCAAATAAATCAATGTGCTATTCAGTTATTAACTATAATTTTATGTTTATTACATAACTGTTCAATAATAGAACTTTCAAAGATATGTATTTAATTTATGATGCAAAATGGCACTAATAATCTAATATTACATGTTGCATGCATGATAAAGCTTGATTGTTGATTCAAAATCAGTAAAGGACATCCTCTCTTTGGGACCCTTAAACTTAACTTTTCAGAAAGCTAAGTTAAAAAAAATAGTGAGGACCATGTTTTATTTTATAATTACTTGCATAGGGGTTTCCAGCTAGTTGAAAAAAAAAACATATGACTGACGATTTCGACTAATTGTGCCGATTTCGGGGCCTTAGCTGTGCCAAATGTTCAGATAGGCAGAATCTAAAATGTCTTGAGCTTGAAGCTTGCTGTTTTTAAAAACTCTTTTCTTTCTTTTAACTAGCAATATATCAAATAGTTGACGTTTTGCAAGCCGGTTTCCATTGTTTGAAAATTTATTTGATGGAGATGAAAAAGCGAATAGAACACAATAATAAGTGTGATAGGTTTTTGACATTAAACACCATTAAAAAAGGTAGAAGCATCCTTATTTTTTGCTGAAGTAAATATTTTTCGCCCCACCATTTGTCTCTACCGGAAGTAAACGAAAGATTTCGTAATGGATCATAGAATTTCATATATTGACTGAAGCCATCGCCGACATTAATACGTTCTTAAAGCAAGACAACATCTCATTTGCTTTCATATAATCTTGTAAGTCTTATAATGTAATAATGTAATCTATGCTATTAGTGAATTCTTTTGTTCCATCTAATTCGATAGTTTCGGTCTATAACGTGAAAGTCTATGGGCCATATGCCATAATATCAACACTGCAAAATACAACTGCGCATTGTTCACTTCCGGTAGAGTGTGCTGGTACGACTGTGATTGGCAGTAACCCATTGTTATTTATTATTTGATTAACGTTTAGGATAATGTACTTGTTTTTACTCACCATCAAGATTATAATACTCATTATAATAGAAAATAATGTTGTTTATTACATTAATTTAACACCCTCAATTTATCGGCAGCAATCTGCTACGCGGGGAGTAATAAAATTCATTTCCCGTCGAATTTTTATTATTATAAAATAATTGATATTGTGTTATTGTTTAGAATATAGGCCAATATCTGAATGGAGCACGGGGTTTCTGTCCATCAAATGTCACCATATTGAAAATGTTCTAATTTTCTATATTCAATAAGTTCATATAGGTTTTTTAAAGTTACTTGAAGCAAGCGAGTCTTAAGAATATGATTTTAAATATGATTTTTTTTTAAATAAATCTTTTATACAGGTAGATGTTAAGACACAATTTTCATGATATAACTGAAATTCCTATGATGATAGGCCTATTGTTGAAATATTATCACGAGTCAAGATTTCAAGAAAAATGCTCTCATGACTTCTTAAAAGTTTCTGTTATGACTTGGAATCTGCTATGATTATTTCGTTCGTAACTTTCTAATGATTTCTGCAAGTTTCAATTTCCGTTAAAATTATGTTATGATGTATTCTGCTAAGATTTCGGCTACATCTTTAAATTCTTTCTTTGAATCTTTGATTTCTGCTTAATTTCTGTCTTCATGGTAATCCATTTCCAGGAAATTCCGTTTTCCTTTGGATATCTGCATGGTGCATCGTCAAATCATTGATAAAATGATGACTTCCGGTTTAGAACTGTACCGGAAGTCAGGGAATTGAAATCTATTGAAATAAATCGTAATAAACTAAACCGACAGGAAGCTTATTTACTAGTGTTACTATGTATGTTTTTACGACTGAGAAAATGTAAAAGCATTAAAAAACAACTGGTTTCAGAAACTAAGTCTCAGCATATACTTCTAAAGCGCACGGCGGAGTAATAAACTTGTTACGTGATAGGTTATCTTCCGCTTCAAGTAAGAAGCTGAGATCGCAGATTAGTAGTTAACTACCTGTAATCTTACTTATATTCCACAAATACACGTATAGTCGCAGATGGAATACGTTGAAAAGGTTTCACAAAAGGTTGGCTTTCATGTTCATAAATGAAAAACCTTTTTTTGAACACCAGTACTAGATTCACACTAGCTTAAAACAAGTATACGATATTTGATTAGTTGAATTATTTCCTTCGTTCAGTTCATTTAAAATAATAATAGTTATAATTTCGGTGAAGGCCTATATATTACTATATTGGTAAGGGGATATCCATCTTTAATATTTTGAAATAATGAAAATGAAATGAAATATGTTATATAATTAATTGTATATTATATATATAAAATAATCGACATGTTATTGTAGTTGTTTTTAACGATTGTCAAACTCATATAATAAATTTTCATAATTGTATTATAGTCTGCTTGAATGAAAAATATTGAACGCATATTACTTCACTTTATCAGTATACGATCGTATCAGCTTCTGCAAACAAATCAGACCAACTAAACGTCAAAATTGCTGATACATAAAACTGGCACAATAAAAAATCCTATATTTTTTATCAAAACCTTTTTCAGTTGATAGGAATGTCGTAAGACATCGATTGATTTCGTATTTTCACACCGTCAAAAATGGACTCCTAAATTAATATCATTTAAAGGGCAGCAGTCGTCATTTTTGGGAGCTGAAATGTAAATGTAAATAGGCTTCACAAGAACGGTACGAAAATATATAGATATACTTCACACTAGAAATTTTACTTTGAGAATAACTATAGAGTGAAAATTCTGTAAAATGCATATCACTGTAATATGTCCTATGGTATTTTTTTATGATATTTTGTGACATATAATATATTTTTTTTTGGATAAAACTATAACCTTGACATGTAATCAATAGCACTTGCTTTGTAATGTTAAATTTATTGCTTTACTTAGACAGAAGTAGGTCACAATCGATTAGAGTGCAAATAAAAAATATATAAAATAAAGCTAGTGCATAAAGCGGCATGTCAGACTGATATTAAGTTAGCATATAGTACATACAATATAAAATATATTACATTATGTTGTTTTATAATATCAGTGTTATTAAAGAGGTTTTCTAATGCACTTTTACAAAGTCTGTGGTTCCTGCAATTCCACAAAAAAGGTTTGATGGCGTCACTATTTGCAAACTATGCTTTATCACATCGCTATTAGTGACGTCATCAAACACTCAGTTTTAATGGAATTGCAGTAACTATAGACTTTGATTGAAAATTTGGAATGGTACAATGGTTATCAGTGACCTCGATACACATAAAAGATTTAGAAAAACCTCTTTACAATCTTTTTAAATACATATACATTCATTGTGTTCCAATACATATTCACTGACTGCTATAATAAACTTATTTAGGAATTTCTTTCATATTTTGGTCTATTAATACAACATTTTTACGAAGAATTCGAGAGACGTATTCGTAATTTCAATATATTGCGTGTTTGAATTTATAACCTATATATCCATTTGTTAGCTCGAAAACAACTGCCTCTACCCAGTTTCTGAGACGAAATATATAGAAGTGATATGTGGCGATATCACATCAGTATAATTATCACGTCCAATGAACTTGGTAGAATCAGATTTTCGTGCTACCTTTTTGAAAACTCTGAATAGTGCGTGATCAGAAGATTCGAATTCTGAAATAGGTCTAGGTAGCTGATATTAATTTTTACATTTTGTTTTCGACCCCATTCATGATTTACACACTTCAGACTATGTGTATAACTTAACATAAATTACTTTTTCAACAATAAGAGATATGCATAATCATTCTAAGTGGTATGTGTAAGTACATGATATATGGTTAGAATGAGTTATGAGTGCACTTTTGTCAAGTGTATTTTGATATATTGTAGGTCGTTTTATGGGCATGTTTTCCTAATTGAAGGCCATTTGCTACTTATAGAATGTATGTTATATTTGCTAACGTGTTTATCCCCTTTTAACAATAAACCTATATGTAAACGCAGGTATAAAGACTTTTGTCACTATATATTTTGTGGGAATTTGCGTACCTAAAATAAATGGCTTTAAAAATTACTCAAATTTACATGCAAGAATCGCAAATGAAAAAGGAATAAATGTTCACCCCCTCCCACCTTCATCAATGCTAGTGGTAAAACGGGTTATAAGGTCCAAAGGTATATCTCAATCTATGCGAGGATTGGGTCCTAGACTTTCACCTTTCGTAATCATTAAGCCGAAATAAAGACGGACAGGCACTCATGTTCTCATGAATGTTACAAGGTTACTTTAGCAAACCTCTTTTCAAACCCTCAGTGAAACGATATAGAACACGAAAGAGTTGGGGAGTTTTACGTAAAAAATAACATTAAAATTTTTCTAGAACTAAACAGATCAAAGTACCCTTTTATTATCAAAGTTATTTTACTAGGACAAGTAGATGATAGTATATTATTTAACTTTGTCAAGTGTCTTTATTAGGTCAACTCTGTGATTAAATATAAACATTGAATTCTATAGGTAAATATTATCTGAGTAGCCCTATCTATGCTCAACATATTTCATCAATTAGTAAAAGATGACCCTATTCTCGAAGGAAAAAGGCCCTTAGGAATGCTTATCTAGAATGTATTATCAATTAGTAAACCTTCACTTTGTTCTCGAAATCTAAATTACTCAAAGTCATTGCTCATTATTTGTAGAGCTTTCAAGTCCTTAAGTCCCCTATATATGAATCATTGGCATTAAGTTACAGATGGATTTGCTTATCGATAGTTGATCATATGCCTGGTATTGACGCATTGACAATGAAACGAGGTTGTGTACCATTGGGCTAGTGGAAATGTATATATATACAACGCCTTGACTATCTCCGCAATGGACATAAGATCAAGAGAAGGGGAAGTCAATACACCTTTGTTCAGACTAGTTCAGCGAGAAATTATTCTTCGACAATAACTATGTTTAGATCTATAGAAAAAATATCACCTAGATTACAAAATAACTTATTACGAGATTCATCATAATACTAAATAGATCATTGGTAGATAATACAACTCTCCCTAATGACAGACATCCTCATTATTATGACTTCTGATAAGACTTTCATTATATTTTTGTAAGAATTCAGGATATTCAACTCTCTCCTGTATCTATCTATACGCTTGATTGAGAATGAAATCACATGCTTCATATACATCATTCGAAATGAATTGGAGCTTTACGTTTTCTGAACGTTATTCTGTCACATTCAACGCCATGTATTGTATTGTATTGTATTGTATTGTATTGTATTGTATTGTATTGTATTGTATTGTATTGTATTGTATTGTATTGTATTGGGTATTGTATTGTATTGTATTGTATTGTATTGTATTGTTATGTATTGGGTATTGTATTGGGTATTGTATTGTATTGTATTGTATTGTATTGTATTGTATTGTATTGTATTGTATTGTATTGTATTGTATTGTATTGTATTGTATTGCAAAGTGAAATTGATTATTAAATAATGTGTTATTAATATTTATAAACATAATAATGTGTCAGGTCATTGATAAGTGTGTACGTCAGGTAACAGTAACAATATTTATTGCACAGTATTATTAACTTGCTTATTATTACAAATTACTGTATATGGTATTTGAAGTTAGTTATGAACCCAATAACGCTCCAACGCTTATGGGTATGTGAAACAGGGTTGACAAGTGTAGTCGCAGATTGCTATCATGTTTGTGGTTTTATAATAACATGTCTTGTAAAATGTGAAAAATTCCTTAAAACAGAAAAATGTACTATTTTGGTCTAAATTTGAGTAGTATTGGCTACAGGGTGGAAAGATAAGATACCTATTTTATGTTTACTTCAAAGATAAGTTAGTCAGCCTAAAGAAAAATAAATTGTTTTCTATTATCAAGAAGGAATCAGTTTACAAGTCAATTATTAAAGTTAGCTATTTCTCTTCTTTACAAATTAGTTTAAGATAAACATCACCTCCCATCAAATTCCATCATCGAAAACAACTTGAGATTTTCTTAGTATCGTATCATTGTATCTTTTAATGAAATATATTGGTATCAGCTTGATATATACTTAGCATTGCTTGACACTATAATATCCATGCGATGTATTACATGTTTTCCATGTGAAAGTTAAACTCTATCATCCAATTCCACTTTGTCTACGCAGAGCTGCATCCTATTTAAGACAGAAGAAATAAATTGAGGTGGAATTGAAACGGTTACTGGACTGTCACGGAACGAAGATTGATTATAAATACAAATTTTATATATTTTTAAGAGATTCAGTTTTCTGATCGATTTTTTGATTCAGTTTTATTAACCATTCAGATTAGTGTATTTCTGAGATCTTGACTTTATCCAGACAAATCCGTGGAAGTCTTACCCAGAGTCACAATGCGACCAAAGTTTAAAAAGATCAAGTGCTCATAAACGTGGTATAGTGTCCGTATTCCGTCAAGTCTATACTATATAGGCTATTTAGATTTGACAGTATCTTTTTTCTAGGGCATACACCTTTAAGGGTCATTTTTAGAAGGGACTTCAGACAAACTATAAGAAAGATACAATATCAAATAATATATTTATCACTCGAGAGTTATGTCTGTAATAATATTCTTGTCAAAATGTCTCTAGGCTGAGCTTTTATGATCAAAATGGCAGACAGGGGAAACCTTTTAAATACATAAAATAGAATTTAAAAGCACTAAAAATAACAGAAACATTAATTTACAGAAATAAAACGGTCATAAATTTTCACTGTTTTGTCTTGTGTACAAATATCTGCTTTTTGGCGTTTATATTTCTATTAGAGATTCTTGGTAAACGATAGAGAAATGACCGTGAGAGTATAGGGCTAAATCCTTATTGGGATTAAGGATAGGGCCAGGAGAAATGAAGTCGAGAGGATACAAGGGGAAGGTTAGATAGGAAAAAGTAAAGCGATAGAAGAAAAAAACGCATGGGTAAGAAAAAGTGTAGTAGAGTTAGTGATCATTATTCAGGGGAGAAAGGACGCTTCCAGAAGAGAGAGGAAAAGGTACAGGAACAGGGATAGTAGACTTTATTGAAAAGTACAAACAGTGTAGAAATGGTTGGGAGAGTAAAGAATCGAACTAGCAGAAGGGTAGCCCATCCAGAGAAACAAAGGAGAAATGACGCAAGGGCGAATTTTAGAGTGTGGATTGTACATGAAAATTGAATCGTATTGAATAGAACTTGCAAAGAAATTGACCAGCAGGAAGGGTTATTCTCTTGAATTGAGTGGTACCTACTGTAACACCGTGCAATGCTTCGGATGACAGTACTCCGAAAACTTATGATAGGTAGCTATAAACATCATTTCTATCAGACTTGATGATGCCTGAGAGCAGCGACTAACATTGGTTTTACACATTTCCATAAGTGCCCTCAGTGGTCATATAAAATTTCAGAGAATTCCCTCCCTTGAAATAAAACGTATATAAGACGTTACTATTTAAATTAAAAAATTCTTATTAGCATGTCATTGATATTCGTTAGCAATTCAGAATGTTTTAATAGTAGAACTTCAAATCTCACCAATGAAATCTAAAGTAATATAATAATAATTTATTAAACATATTGAAATAAGATACAAAGGATCCATCAAAATTTTTTTAAATAAACGGCTGCATTAGCAAAACTGGTCGTGTCAAAACCTTACAACATGATGATCCGAGATCTGACCACTTCGGTTGGCGATAAGTTCTAATTTTTGCAAGAGCGTAGAACATTTGGTTCGATAAAGATCTGGTTGCTCTATAAATCTGACAGTCGAAAGGTCGACTTGGACCAAACTTTAGCTCTTTATTTGTAACTAAGTTGTCTATGATAAATATCGGAGAAGCTGATAATGAATAAGTCGCCTATTCGTACAGTCCGTGGGATTGCCTGCCTTCGTCCAATCAATGACAAGATAGTATGATGTAAAACTTAATTTCTTTCATTTCTAATACATATTCATAGGTCTGTAAGATTGACACTGTATAACCTCTATGTACTTGGAATGGCCTCTGAGATGTTCCCATCGTTGGATTCAGTGTCCTGTAAGTCCTGGTGGATAAAGATACATGCTAATATAAGGCCACAAAATGCTTAAAATAACACTAGACTTGTTAAATAACGTTTAGCCTGGAGGTGTAAGATCGGGTGAAAACTTGAGTCGTTAAATAGTATCTATTAAAAGCTGACACGTCTGGTTCGGAACGTCTATCGTATGTCATGCAGTTTTAAACCGGTTGAGTACGAAACAACATTATGACTAGAATAGTCGACAGACGACAGAAACGTGACAGAGGTATAAATATCTTTAAACCTGCACTCTAAGATCGTACAAGAGCTCCATGTTCCTGGATGTAGGCCTACCTTCTATAAACCAGTACAATGAGATTCAATTATGCATGAATGGAATGGAGATTTACGGTTTAATATTCAGAAGCTGATTTTACTTATGAATTCGGACAGCGCAATACAATGTGAAATAAAGAATATTTTCGAACTGTCGAAGATCTTTACTTCGAGGAACTTGGACCTTTTGCAAACTCACTGAGAGATGTTTCATTTTTTTTAAACAATACTATAGTCCTCAATAAACTGAGAGAGAACATGATTTTTCTTAGATGATATAGGAACTATCAGGACAGATTTAGTAAAGAGAAATATGAATACAGTTTCAAATGTCAGGAAAATCCCCCCCCCCCCCCCACTATTGAGGACTATGG